>NW_026596131.1:15682017-15707023 GCF_907164565.1 Psammomys obesus | reverse complement strand
GGTGCACACGTGTGTGAGGGCCTGTCTGCCAGGGCTGGTCGGTGCAGCGCACACGTGTGTGAGGGCCTGTCTGCCAGGGCTGGTCGGTGCACACACGTGTGTCTGCCAGGGCTGGTCGGTGCAGTGCACACGTGTGTGAGGGCCTGTCTGCCAGGGCTGGTTGGTGCACACACGTGTGTCTGTCAGGGCTGGTCGGTGCACACGTGTGTGAGGGCCTGTCTGTCAGGGCTGGTCGGTGCACACGTGTGTCTGCCAGGGCTGGTCGGTGCACACGTGTGTGAGGGCCTGTCTGTCAGGGCTGGTCGGTGCACACGTGTGTCTGCCAGGGCTGGTCGGTGCACACGTGTGTGAGGGCCTGTCTGTCAGGGCTGGTCGGTGCACACGTGTGTCTGCCAGGGCTGGTCGGTGCACACGTGTGTGAGGGCCTGTCTGTCAGGGCTGGTCGGTGCAGTGCACAGGTGTGTCTGCAGGCTGGTGGGTGCCTCATGGGGTAGAGGAGGGGTGGGGACGGGAGGGGCCACTCTCGCAGACTGCACTGTGCTCCCCCAGCCTGTCCTCAGGGCCCAGGACTGCAGGGCTCTCACAAGTTGGAGCACTCAGTTCTCCCAGGGGCTCCTGCTCTGTGCCAGTCAGAAATGAGAGTGCAGACACCTGACAGTAGAGAGAGGGAAGAGGCCTTTCCGGCTCACTGGCAGCTGGAGGACCCCATGGCTGGCCTCATCACGTCAGAGAAACGCAAAGGAAGTGTGCAGAAGGGGAACGGTGCTGTCCTGTCAGCAGTGATCCTGCAGCCTGGGAAGCGTTCCACCAGCCCCTGTGAGGGCGGCACCCACGAGCCAGTCATCCCTCAGAGACGCTTCTTAAGATGGTTTCGTTTATGACCCTTTTACCTGACAAGCTGTTGTTGTTTGTTTTTCAAGGCAGGGTCTCTCTGTGTAGCCCTGCCTGTCCTGGACTTTCTTTGCAGACCCGGCTGGCCTTGAACTCACAGACATCCCCCTGCCTCTGCCTAGCTAGTGCTGGGATTAAAGGCGTGTGCCACCACCGCCTGGCCACTTTTAACTTTTTAATGTAATTTTATTTTCTTTATGCATATATATGAGAGAGAGAGAGAATTTGTGCGCATGTGTGTAGGTGATCGTAGAAGGCAGAAGAGGGTGTTGACTCCCGGCAGCTGTGTATACAGGCTCTGCCCAGTGCTGGTGCTGGGCATAAAACCTGGATGCTTTATGAGAGCAATGCGCACTCTTAGCCCTGGGAAATTGTTTTTAATTGTGTTTGATTTGGAGTGCGTGTGAGCGTGCATGTAGAGGGTAGAGAATAACTTGATGCCTTCTCTCTCGTGGGCTATAAGGATCTCAGTCTCATTTTCAGGGTTGACCGCAGGTGCCTTTACCTACTGAGCCATCTTGCCAGCCTAATGATTTTTTTTTTTTAATGAAATATGAGTGAACCGACAGCAAATTTGTTTTTTAGGTTTTTGAGACAGGGTTTCTCTGTGGAGTCCTGGCTGGCCTGGAACTTGCTTTGTAGACCAGGCTGGCCTCAAACTCAGAGATCTGTCCACCTTTGCCTTCCAGGTGCTGAGATTAAAGACATCTATATATCTATATTTATACCTATATCTGTATTTATATCTATATATCTGTGTATGTGTGTGGGTGCGTGTGTGTGTGTGATGATGGGAGGAAAATATGAAGGCTTTGTTTTCCACAGCTAAACTATGACGTGTGTAAAGCAGAAAGTCTGTGCGCACTGTGAAAGCATGGCGTTTCCTGAGGAGCAGCAGTGTCGAGTGTGAGCTGAGTGTCTGAGGGACTGCCCCCTTCACTTTCTTGTTCCAGGAGCTGCTGCTGGAGTTTGAGTCTGAAATGCGGCGAAGGGAACATGAGTTCCAGCTGAGGGCTGAGGACATGAGCAATGCAGTCCTGACCAAAGAGCTCGAGGTAACTGCTGGGGCTTTGGAAGGCTTTCGGGTTCTGGTCACTCTGCCAGCCTTAGTCACGCTGGGCTGCAGGCACCACACTGTTCCTTTACCAGCCACTCCCCTGGGCCTTTCCCTCTGTCTCAGCTAAAACAGCTGAACAAAGAGCTCCGGGCACTGAGAGAAGCGGGCGCACAGGCAGCAGAGAGTCTGCGGAAGGCAGAAACAGAGCACTTGGAATTGGAGAGGAAGCTGCAGGGCCGTGCTCAGGAGCTGCAGGATCTGGAGGCCGTGAAGGATGCTCGGTGCGTGGGCTCTGTGTCCTGGGCCCTGCGGGTGCTCGGTGCGTGGGCTCTGTGTCGTGGGCTCTGTCCCGGGCCCTGCAGCTATCAGGACTAGGTCCTGGTGGCTCTGCCTTCCTAGTTTCTCCCAGCTCTGCTCTTTGGTCCCGTGTGTAACTGCTTTTACTAACACAGTGTTTGTTTAGGATAAAGGTCGTGGAGGAGAAGCTTCACTCCGAACGGCTGACCCGGAAGAGAGCAGAGGAGACTTTGAGGAGGAAGTGAGTGCTTCTACCTGGGTGGTGCCTCTCAAAGTCACTGAGACAAGGGCCCTGTGGGAGAGCCTGAGCTAGGATGCCACTTTGGCTCCAAGCTCCACTTCCTCAGAGAGGACTGGGCAACCGAGGTCTCCAGGCTTAAAATGTTCATTGATTGGTGAAGCACAAGCCCAGAATATCTGAACCTCTGGATTTAACCTCCAATGCCCAAAACAGACTTTTAAAAGTGTAACTTAGGTACAAGTTAGCTTTTAGGGGTGGGTTAGGTTGCTCTGTGCATAGTTACTTGTCACTTGTAGGTGGCCTGAGTTCTGTCCCTGGAACCCATGTGGTAAAAAAGAAAAGAAAACCGACTCTACACACATGTCCCCACACTAAATAAATAAATATTTAAAAATTAAAAGTCAGCATTTAAAACTTGTTTTTTAACGCGTTTATAAATGTTACACTGGCTCCCTGAGCTTTACCGTGCTGACCAGCCGCCTCTCCCTCTGGTTAATGGAGAGTCTCTGAGCTCTCTGTCCTGCTGACGCGCCCTGTACTCATTGTGGCTTGGGACCCAGACAGCAGCAGCAGGCGCTTCATGTTGCCGGGTGTCTGGGGCACCCAGGAAGTAGATGGTGTGGGCTCGGGGTGGGACCAACCAGGCAATCCAAGCCTCGCCCTCCCCCAAGCTGCATCGGGACCAGCATAGTCCTTAGTCAGAAAGGAAAGTCCCAAGGTGCGCTGCTGGTGAGGAGGACTTCAGCCCCAGGGCAAGAATCACTTCCTTTCTATTCC
Source organism: Psammomys obesus (assembly GCF_907164565.1). NCBI lineage: Eukaryota > Metazoa > Chordata > Mammalia > Rodentia > Muridae > Psammomys > Psammomys obesus. The sequence goes on along the minus strand of NW_026596131.1, from coordinate 15,703,760 downwards.
AAAGGAAACACAGCTACCATAGCACCAAACACTCAGGAGGGGCGTGTAGGAGGAAGGGAAAGAGGGAGGAAGAAGGGGACCAAGTTCACTTGTGTTTCCTCATAATCTGTGCAGTGCCTGCGAGGCAGACGGAGCCTGTTCTCCATGGGCCGGGCAGGAAGCTTGGTGGTGGGCGAAGAATGCTCTGTGAGCCTGTCTTGGCGTCTGTGTTGTGAGCATTGGGGGGCATCCAGGAACCTGACATCTAAGAAGAGCTGCTTACATGCAAAGAACAAGCACACACACACACCAGTTACTCCTGAAGGGGCAGCCATCTTGTCAGGGACAACTGTAGTGTAAGAAAGGACAGCAGATACTCTGGAAGGTTCCAGGGCACTGAGTGAGCCCCCATGGGACCCATCCCTGTGTTTCAGATGTGAAGAGCTTGACCGTCAAGCCATGGAGAAGGACGCAGTGCTGGCGGCAGTGAAGGGCGCCCACGCAGGGCAGCTGCAGGCGCTGGAGGCCACGGTGCTGGAGCTGCAAGCCCACTGTGAAACCCTTGAGGGCCAGCTGAGCAGGGCTGAGCGGATGCACGCTGATGATGCCAGAGAGAAGAAGGCCCTTATTGAAAGGTGAGCTGCTGTCTCAGGCCCGCCAACCAGCAGCCTGTGTGCCTGTGCCCTGGGCTGGCACGGGCCATTCTAGACCCAGGGAAATGGCATTCGGCGGGTGGAGAAACTTTAGGGCCTTTCTGGCCCAAGCTGGCCCAGACTTGCTCTCTAACGTTGGAAGGCCTTGAATTTATGACCCTGTACCTCCACCTCCCAAGTGCCGGGACTACCTATGACGCTGTACCTGGCCTTTCTTTCTCCCTCTCCGAGACAAGGTTTTGATGGATAGCCCAGGCTGCCCTCTAATTACCTTCCTGCCTCAACCTCCCAGGCACTGCTGGAGTTACAGGCATGCAGTGCAGTGCCTGGCAAAGTCTGCCACCCACTCTTTCAGTGTGAAGTTCATTGGCATCAGTGTGACAGGCGCCATTCCACCTGTCATCTGCAGGGCTGTTCCTGTCCAGCACTAGCTGCCCCTCCATCTGGCAACAGCCTCTAGTCTGCCCTCACTGTGCCTTTGCTAGCTCTAGGAATCTTGCCCTTGCCCTTATGTGACTGTCCTGTCACAGAGACTCACGTTCTCAAGGTTCACCCACATTTACAGAATGTCATTCATTCTCTTTTAAATTGTTATGATTGGGTCAAGATACACATTTTCAGAAGCTGTGGGAAACTCACTGGCTAGCTAGCCTAGCATATCAGTAGGCCTCAGGGCCCAGTGAGAGACCTTATCTCCAAAACCAAAGCAGATGGCTCCTGAGGAACATCGCCCAGGGTTGACCTCTGACCTAGGCACGTGTGTCCACACGTGTGTATCTGTATCTGTCCTTACTCACACTCCTGCACATTCACAAGAAATACCATACATAGCACACAGGCTATGGCCTGCAGAGGCTGCTAAGTCAGACTCGCTTCCCAGGCCGATATCCAGTGCAGACAGGCCACAGGCCTTTATCCACTCCGCACGTATGGACTGTTTCCACTTTGGCGCTCACAAATAATGCTGCCTTAGCGCAGGTATGTGATCTCCTCTGTAGACTTGCTCTCAGTTCTTTTGTGGATATGAACAGAACTGGAATTTCGGAACATACAGCTCTGGGTTCAGCAGTTGGTTTTGTCTGCTTTTTGAGACAAGGTCTCCCTGTGTAGCCTGGGCTGGCTTGGAAGCCTCTGTTCTGCCCCTCAGACTCCCCAGTTCTGGGATTACAGGTGTGTTTCAGTACACCTCCTTCCAATGTCTAATTCAGGCCTGAGAGTTTGGGCCACCTGCTGCCCTTGCCTCGTGTCAGGAAACTGGGTGCTAGAGAAACTGTCGTAAAAGCACTGGCTGTGTAATAGCCTCATCCTGAGTGGTGAGGAAACAGCCAGAGGGACGCTATGTTCAGTAGAAACACTGAAGTCTTGCATTTGCTAATGTTCCCGGGCTTAGCAACTGGATATTTCTTTGGGATGGGTTTTTATATCTTCTTTTAAACAGAGAAATCACCGAAATTACATTCCTGTCCTGGGGAGAGGTAGTCTTATACCTGTGAAATGTCAGGAACTCAAAGCTTTTTACATGGGCTAGGGCGATGGCTCGGTGGTTAAGAGTGCTGGCTGCTCCTCCGGGTCCAGGCTCTGTCCCTAGCACCCGCATGCAGGCAAGATACCCATGCACGTAAGGCAAAGGTAAAACTTTAAAAGTTAGACTTTAAGAATATTGTTCCAGCCAGTCAGTGGTGGCACATTCCTTTCGTCCCAGCCCTTGGGAGGTGAGCAGGTGGATCTCTGTGACTTTGAGGCTAGGCTGATCTACAGAGATAGTTACAGGACAGTCAGGGCTACACAGAGAAACCCTGCCTGGAAAAACAGAAGAGGAGGAGGGGGGAGAAGGAGGAGAAGGAGGAGGGAGAGGAGGGGAGGCGGCGGCAGCAACTTGTCCCACATCACTGTACTAAGTATAGCACGCTGTTGTCTGATCACTCACCTACGCCCGGGTGAGCCAGTAGTGTCCCAGGTGTGCTGTCTGCCTTGGCGGTGTGCTAGCTCATGGCTGTGTTCCTACTCCCTGTCAGTGTAGCTGCAGTGGTGGGGCCTCGAACAGGCTGGCTGCTTCCTTCTCTTGAAGCCTTGAATTCATGACTCTGCTTTGTTTTGAAAGAAGGGCTCTTTAGATCTCCTGGCCAGCTGAGAACTCCCACCACCCCTGCCTCAGCCCCCAAGTGCTGCAGTTGCACTGTGCCGCCCCAGTGTTAACTGATTTCTGTTTTAAGCAGTTGTTTCTGTTCTAAGCAATTGTTGCCTATTAAGGGCTATTCCTCCAAAGACAGGGCGTCTGACAACAGACAGCAGGGCAGGGTGTCATGCCTGTCACCTCAGAGCTCTGAAGGAGGAAGCTGGAGGATCTCAAGTTTGAGGCCTTCCTAGGCTGCAAACTGAGACCTCATCTCAAGAGAAGAGGGTCAGAAGTTGTCAACTTGAGTCTTTCTTCTTACTTCTGGGGTGTTCCGTTGTACGCTCATCTCTGTCCTGAGCGTGCGCTGGGATTCAGTGAAAACCTCAGGGCTTCGCAGCCACCCTCTCTGTTTTCTCTGAAACCGCAGGGTACACATATGGGATTAAGGGGAAAGCAGGTTTGGTGGTGACCAGCCTGCTCCACTTGGAGCTGTCAGTGTCTACGATCTTCATCGTGAGAGCGCCGTAGCTGTGCCCTGGCCCCTAAGCCAAGCCAAGTGTTTAGGAAGGAGGTAGAATGTGGAAGAGAGGCCACAGTGGACACAGGTCCCTGGGCCAGGTATTTCTGGGAGTATTGGCTGGCCTGGGAGGAAGCTTGGTGAGAAGGGATGAGGTGTATTTCTAGGCCCATTTCCTCAGTACCAGATACAGCAGAGTCACACCAGATTGCCACAGCGGCTATAGATTGATGCCTTCCACGTGTGGTTTCCACACTCCCAAACGTGCAGAGATGTTGGCACGGTGGCCTTTTTCATTGTGCACAAGCCAGGTTTGAACTCTCAGCACCGGCCTCCTGACCCAGGGAGGCTACCCGCTCTCTGCTTGTCATGGCCACACTGGGCACGGTCTCTCTGTGCGGCCCTGGCTGTCCTGGACTCACTCTGTAGACCAGGCTGGCCTTGAACTCACAGGGATCGCCTGCCTCTGCCTCCCCAGTGCTGACGTGGCTTTTCTACAAGTGCAGCTCTGTGTGTATCCCTTTGGTCTGTGTGGGAACAGGAGAGAGTGGAAAAGAACCTCGCGGTGTGACACCTTCCTGTGCAGGCTTCGCGACGATGCGGCAGCTGTGAAAGCTGCTTGGGATGCCCAGATCGATCAGATGTCCAAGGATGCTGTCTCCAAAGACCTTCAGGTCCAGATGCTGCAGGAGGAAGGGATGAAGCTCAAAGCCCAGGTGGCCAGGTTCCAGCAGGACATAGACAGGTACTGTCCCCAAGGCAGCCGCCTTTGCTGAGTGTCTCCTGGGGACAAGAACCACTTCAGGTTCTCGGATTGGAGCTATGTAAAACAAGCTTGGCCCTGAACTCTGTGGGAAGGGATGGGAAATGAGCCATAAGCAGATCATGGTGGTACAGAGAGCAAATACCCAGGCCCAGCGGGTGTGCCCAGACGCGTTGGGATAAGGAATCTCAGGGTTCAAGGAAAGCAGCAAAGGGCTGCTATGGAGCCGAGCAGTGGCCACCTTCTTCTGCCTTCCACGTGCTTGTGTTTCAGCCTTAATCCCAGCACTCTGGAAGCAGAGGCAGAGAGATTGCTGTGAGTTCAAGGCCAGCCTGATCCACACATTTCTAGGACAGATAGGGCTACATACAGAGACTGTCTCAAAGGAAAAAAAACACACAAAACAAAACAAACAAATAAAACATGCTCATGTTTTCCTGTTTGTTGGTTTTTGTTTGTTTGTTTGTTTTAGTTTGGGTTTTGTTTTTTGGAAAGGTTTCTCTGTGTAGCCTTGGCTGTCCTGGAACTCGATCTGTAGACCAGGCTGGCCTCACAGCAGTCCATCTGCCTCTGCCTCCCGAGTGCTGGGATTAAAGATGTGAGCCACCAACCAACCAGCTCCAGGTCATTGTGTTAACATGTGCTTGAGTGGAGCTAAGGACCTGTTTTCCATAATGAAACCAAGTCAACCAGATGTAATAAAACAGTGTCCACAGGGTGGATCTGGACGGACATAGCCGCCTATACCTCACCCTGCACCCCTGGAAACCCCGATCCCCTGTAGCCAGCCCTGACTGCCCCACCCCCATCTGGCTGCCCTGGGGTGGCTCAGCCTGGACTGGACACCTGAGTGGAGGATTACCATGCAGCTTTGACCCTAGCTTGTTTGGTTTTGTTGCTTTGAAGTCAGGATGCCACTGGTTCTTTACGCTCTCAGTAGCCGTGATGCTTGAGTCTATGGCTGCTTTTTTTTTTTTTTTTTAAAGATTTCCTCTCTGTATTTTTTTCTGTCCACTTTGGTAGTTTGTGTCCATCTATCCACGTCATCCACTTGTGGGCATGTTCCTCCTTCCTGCTATCTTACTGCATGTGAGTGGACAGCTAGGGCCCCTCTTACCCCTGACACTGCTCATTTAATGGTCTCTCCTGTATCTCAGACCAGCCTCACCAGAAGCTTATCAGTTCTATCAATTCTGCTGATCTTGGTGAAGAACTGGCTTTTGGATTTGACTTTTCTCAGTTTTCTGTTCTCAGTCTTACTGCTGTCTGTTGTCTTCTGTTTCTTTTGGCTTTGGTTTGTTGTTCTGATTGATCCTAAGAGTGGAGCAAGATGATTAACTGAGACACCCTTCCTTCAGAGGTGGTTAGTGAAAGTTTCCTCTCAAACATAGCTTAGCTACACCCAACAAATCCTGATGTCATTCTGCTAAAATACTGTCTCCTTGTGTGTCCTCTGGTCACTAGATGGCTTAGAACCATGTTGACTAATCCCCGGGGATTTTAGTGTTGGGTGCCATTTGTCAGAGATTTCTTACCTGAGTCTGCTGTGATTCAGAATGCACCTTGAGTGATTGATTTCCTCTGCAACCTGTTTTGTGCCTTTGGAACGTGCTCTGCCCCAAAGGTTGGCTAAGCAGACTTACAGACAAAATACGCCCTGTTGCCGTCTGAGCTCTGAAAATGTCACCTTGAGCACAGTGGTGGCTAACAGTGTTCTTGTCTCCATGTCCTGTGATCTGCTTATTGGGCCTGTCAGTTACAGAAGAGTGTGCATGGGCGTGGCTCCCTCTCAGTTTTATCTTGAGCTGTGCTGGGAAGTTACGCATTAAGTTCGCCTGCGTTTAGGATTGTCCTGGCTTCCCACCACCCTGGCTTCTGTGCGGTATGAGCAGGCGTGTTTGTCCCCCTTTGCAAACTGCTGTCCCACCTGTTCGCTCAGCCCCTCCTGCTTTTCAGCCCTCGTGCCCCCCACCCCGTGGCCCATGCTCCGGCTTTCCCCTCTGGAGGGTCTCTGGAGGGTTTGCTCAGCCCTGGTTTGGGTTAGCTTCCCTCTCTGTCTGCACACTGCTTCTGTCCACAGAGTGTGGCCACCACACTGTTTCCTCCAGCGTTTGGTGAATGTCGGTGCCTGTTATGTCTGCCTGTCCCCAGGGGCTGTTGTTCCTGCAGGCTTCTCTCAGGCCACTTTTCCCTGTACCGCACATGTGTCTTTCCTTGTCGTGGACTAAGCTTGCCATGGGAAGGACGTGCCAAGGATCATGGAAGCCCCTCAGCTGTCAGCCCAGCTTTGCTCTTCATGCTGAAGGGACCTCGGGAAAGTTAACATGGGACATTGGGGTGTGTCTGTAGGTACAAACAGCAACTGGCCCTGGCCGTGGAAAAGGAACAGAGCCTGGAGCGGGCGCAGGTACAGCTGTGCCTAGACTGGCAGCATCGCTGTGATGACGTTGAACGAGACCAGATCCAGAGATCAGAGACTTTGATCCAAGGGCTAACCAAGGCCAGAGATCAGGTGTGCTGGTTGCTGTGGGTGTGGAGTCTATGCAGGACGGTACAGGATGGCTTTGGCCCTTGCCATATAATTTTTTTAACTCAGAAAACACCAGTTAATCTGTGGCAGAGTCACAGTCATCCTGGTGTGCTGATGCAGCCCAGTAGTTCCAGCTGCTCAGGAAAAGGAGGCAGGAGGATCTCAGGTTCAAGGCCAATCTGGACAAAAACCAGTCTCTGCCCTGTCCCCAGATGTATTTAGGGGTTCTTTTTCCTGACAGGGGCATGGTTCTGGGAGTGCTGATTTGGTCCCTACCCATTGGCGTATCCTCTGCCTGGCCAGGGCAAACTAGGCACCATAGCCGAACAGGAAAGTCCTCCCCCGCCCCCCCCCCATGGCCCAGCATGCTGAGAGTGACATATATATTGCTCTTGTGGCCATTCACTTGACCCTGCTGGCCACTTTGTAAGCAAAAGGGAGTCTGGCCTCTGAGACCAGGCGGCCCACAGATGACACTCTCTCAGGTTGCTGCGAAGCTCCAGGAGACAGAGAGGGCGCTGCGTCAGCAGGAGGCACTGCTGGAGGCTGTGTCACTGGAGCGAGACCAGGCCATGGACACGCTGCGGACACACGGTGTCCTCGCTGGACCGCAGGCACGGGTGAGCCCCTGCTGATGCAAAGAGGCTGAAGAAAGGCGTGCTCCTGTACACTAGGTGGCAGCGTCAGATCGCTGCTGAGTTGCTTGTTGTTCTGTGCTCAGGCTGTGTCACCACTCCCCAGACCAGACCATTTTATTTGTTGTTATTTATCATTCCTGTTGTGTGTAAAGGTCAGAGGGCACCAGCTCCACAGCGGTGGGTTTCGGGGGACTAACTCAGATGACTAGGCTTGTGCAGCAAGTCTTTACCTGTGGAGACATTGCACTGATTCTGACTGCCTCCCTCTTAGAGGTGAGTACCGCCAGCATGGAGACCTACCTGCCTGAGCTGTTGCAGTTGTTAGCAGAGCTGATTCCTAGAGGCACCCTTAGACTGGGAGAGGCTGGGAACAGCATTATCCTGGGCCTGCAAAAGGTTGTTTTTTTGTTTTTTTTTAAATGGGTGTTCTTGCATCCCAATGTGACAAAATGAAGAAGGTCTAGCATCCTGAAGAGAGTCTAATAGGTAAATATACCACATATGCTTCCATTTCTTCACTCTCTAAAACTCCCTACACCCTTCCCTTGGTCCCATCTCCCTACCAAAGGCAGCCATATTCTGATTTCTGTCCTCATCGATTTAATTCTCTGGCTATGGCTTCTGTTACGTTGCCATGGAAGACCTGGTGGGCAGAGTCTCTCTATTTCATGCTATGGTCCTGGCCATGGTTAAGAATATTTCAAGGGGGCCTTGAGAGTTGGCTCAGAGGTTAAGAGCACTGGCTGCTCTTTCAGAAGTCCTGAGTTCAATTCCCAGCACCCACACGATGGCTCACAACCATCTGTAATGTGATCTGGTGCCCTCTTCTGGTGTGCAGGTGTACTTGCCGATGGAGCACTCATACATAAAATAGATAAGGAGACTATTTCAAGGGCCAGCATGGTGGTGCCTCCCTTTAATCCCAGCAGAACTCTGTGAGTTGGGAACCATCCTGGTCTACATAGTGAGTTCCAGGCCAGCCAGAGCTACACACTGAAACCCTGTCTCTAACCCCACCCACTCCAAAGAGAATATCCAAATAAGAATATTTGACAGGATGGGAAGTGGGTTAGTGCCTAAAACATTCGCTGTGCAAGCGGAAGGACCTAAGTTACACAGAGTCACACGACACATCCATACACGCACAGACACTCACACAAGTGTGGTGGCACACACTTATAATTTCAGTAGTCAGGCAGCTGAAGGAAGAAAATTGTGAGTTCAAGGCCAGCATGGACTGAGAATTTTTAAATAGGTCAGGGTACAGGGACAGAGCACTTTTCCTGCGTGATCAAGGGCCAAACACCACACACATAAATGTGCTCTGTCGCTGCACACTCTTTCTCACTGTCCTGCTGTGAAGCTCACGGTCCGGGAGTGATTTCCTCCCTGTGCTGAACCTGAGCACATGACATCGCAGGACATATTGAGGGTCCCACCTCTCTCCCTGGGATTGTTTGGCCACAGGAGACTGGCTGGCTGTGTGCACTCCTGGCTGTGCGCTGCCACCTCATGACGGACAGGCGTGTGAGCAGTGGCAGCTTCTCAGGCCGCTGCGGCACAAAGGAGGAGGAGAGCTGGAGCAGGAAGAGTTGTCTAGGGTAAAGCCTCTCACGCCCACATCATCGCTAGCCAGTATCACAAATGCTTTGGTTTTCTTTGAGGGTTTTGTTTTGTTTTTTAATTTATTTATTTTTTATTAATTACAATTTATTCACTTTGTATCCCACATGTAGCACCCTCCCTCAACCTCTCCCAATCCCACCCTCCCTCCCTCATCTCCTTTCATGTCCCTTCCCCAGTCCACTGATAGGGGAGGTCCTCCTCCCCTTCCATCTGACCCTAGCCTATCAGTTCTCATCAGGACTGGCTGCATCGTCTTCCTCTGTGGCCTGGTAAGGGTGCTCGGCCATCAGGGGAGGTGATGAAAGAGCCAGAGTTCATGTCTGAGACAGTTCCTGTTCCCATTACTAGGGAATCTGCTTGGAGGCTGAACTGCCATGGGCTACATCTGTGCAGGGGTTCTAAGGTTATCACCATGCATGATTCTTGGCTGGAGTATCAGTCTTAGAAAACAACCTGTGCCCAGATTTTTTGGTTTGGTTGCTCCTGTGTTTTTTATTTTTTTCAAGACTATGTAGCCTTGGCTCCCTGAACCTGCTTTGTAGACCAGGCTAGCCTCGAACTCACAGAGATCTGCCTGCCTCTGCCTCCCTGAGTGCTTGGGTTAAAGGTGTGAGCCACCATGCCCAGCTATTTTTGTTTTTTGTTTTTTTGAGACCAGGACTCACTATGCATCTTTGGCCGTCCTGCAGCTCACTATATAGACTATACAGAGCATTAAATTGTTGTTGTTGTGGGTTTTTTTTTTTGTTTTGTTTTGTTTTTGTTTTTTTTAATTTTTCAATAAATGGTTTCTCTGTGTAGCCCTGGCTGTCCTGTAGACCAGGCTGGCCTCAAACTCATAGAGATTCACCTGCCTCTGCCTCCCAAGTGCTGGGACAGCATGTGCCACCACACCTGCCTTGCCTTCATATTTTTATATTAAATTTTTATTTTGTTAATATTAGTTACAGTTTATTCACTTTGTATCCCAGCTGTATCCCCCTCCCTCATTACCTCCCAATCCTACCCTGCCTCCTTCATCTTCTCCCTGCCCCTTTCCAAGTCCACTGATAGGGGAGGTCCTCCTCCCCTTTCATGTCATCCTGGCTTATCAGGTCTCTTCAGGCCTGGCTGCACAGTCCCCCTCTGTGGCCTAGCAGAGCTGCTCCTCCCTCGGGTTTGTGGGGGGGGGGGGTGTCAAAGAGCCAGCCATTGAGCTCATGTCAGAAATAGTCCCTGTTCCCCTTACTAGGACACCCACTTGGATACTGAGCTACCATGGGCTACATCCAAGCAGGGGTTCTAGGTTATATCCATGAATGGTCCTTGGTTGGAGATACAGGCCTTCATTTTTAAAATGCAAAATAGTGCTTCCTCTTTTATTAACCTCATCAGTTAATGGTGTCAGTTTTGGAAAATTGAGTGTACTGCCAAATGTCCAGAATAGCATTTCAGGATGTAGTCAGGTTTTTTTTTGTTACATTATTTATTTTGTGTGAATGTGTGTGCACATGTGTGCACACACCACATGGGTGGAGTCGGAGGACAACTTTAGGGAAGTGGTTCTGTCCTTACACCATGAATATTCCAGGAATCATGCTCAAATGGCCAGACTTTCAAGTCAAGTGGTCTTACTCAGCAAGCTGGCTTAGGAGCCCTTTCCATCACTAAATCCTGGGTGAGAGGTTGGAATTCTATACACAGACCATGACTTCATGCATGTTGTCTGAGTAATGTAAGATGGAAGAAGATGGCCTTTCCTCCACGTGTCCTGGCCTAGCAGCTCAGTGATGGCTTCAGTCAGACACTGATTGCAGGATGCCTGTGGGCTGAGCTGCATTCTCCACAGCACTCAGCTTCAAGTCTTGTCCCCAAAACTTAAGCGTATGACTCACTGAGATCGTATAGCTGAGGGGGGAGTAAATTAAGATGAGCCATGCTGGAGCAGCACAGCCCCACGCCCTGTTCCCTGTGCCTGCTGTGCTAAGAGGAGAGGACATGCAGATGCCCAGGATGGCCGTGTGATGGCAGGGGCAGAGACCAGGGGACAAATTTACAAGCCTGAAAACAGCAAGGATTACTAACAAGCACCAGATGCTGACAAGGCTGGAACAGATCCTCTGCAAGCCTTTAGATGAAGCACAGCGCAATGTCAGGCTCTGGGCCTGCTAACAGGAGAGGATGAATTTCTGTGTGGTTATATGTTCCTGAAGCTGCAGAAAACTCCCACAGATGGCACTAAAGCTCAGCCTGGGCTGGCTCTCTACAGGCTCTCCTACTCTGCGCCCCTTTGAAGACAAGGCTTAACTCTGTGTGACCCTTTTCCAGGACTTCCTTTAATGGTGGCTAGTCAGTGTTTCTATTGCTGTGAGGAAACACCATGACCAAAAGCCAGTTGGGGAGGAAAGGCTTTACTCAGTTTACACTTCTCCATCATAGTTTATCATTGAAGGAACTCAAGCAGGACAGGAACCTGGAGGCAGGAGCTGGCGCAGAGGCCATGGAGGGCGCTGCTCACTGGCTTGCTCAGCCTGCTTTCCTGTAGAACCCAGGACCTCCAGCCCAGGGATGTCTCCACCCACAGTGGGTTGGGCCCTCCCCATCAATCACTAATTAAGAGAATGCCCTACAGGTTAGCCTACGGCCTGGTTTTTCGGAGGCGTTTTCTTGATTGGGGTTCTCTTCCCTCAGATGGATTTAGCACACGGTTTTTTGTTGTTTTTTTTTTTTTTTTTTTTCGGTAGTCGAACATCTGCCCCTCTATGAAAAAAAAATCTGCCCCTTCATCAGGTCTCTGGGGTACAAATACTGAAGTTCTTGTGGGCCATTCCTGAGGGACAGCTGCCTAAGACTTGTCTTTCTCCTGCCAAGCTGACATTCCCTTGAAGGCCAAGTTCCCAGATCACAAAAAGGGACACAGGGAGGATAGTGCCTGCACTGGAACTGATGGATGGCTCTGGTGCTGGCAGCTGGCACTTGCCCAGAGCCATGCGGTGGGCTTGCCGGAGCTGAGTAGTTTACAACAGCAACCAAATTCTTCTCTGAGCTCTCACACTCGAGTTCCAAGTTGAAAGTTGGTTGAAGATACTTGTGGCCTCCTGGGACCTGTGAGGCAGGTGGCCCTAGGGACTGAGCACTGAGGACACACCCTAGCAGTGTGGCCGTATTTCTCCCACAAGCAGAGAGGCCTCAAGGGGACCCTCAAGATGAGGGTCCATAGCTTTGGTACCCACAGACCTTTCCTCACAGGCTTTCCTGAGGTTATAGATGAAGTGCTCCCCAGTCTGAACACAGGAAACACTATAGACAGATGACAGAGGATAAAGTACTTATTTTCATCAATGGTGCCTTACTGGAAGCTTTCTTGTACTTTTCCCCTAGGCTAGCAATCAAAAGAGGACATTTGTCTCCAAGTACCAGCTAAGCAGGTCAGCAAGGCCTATCGGTTGGCTGGCTTCTTTGTTAGGCAAACAATAAGCGTTAGAAGTGTGTTCTGTCATCAGGAACAACCCACGCCCACCACCCCCTTAAGTGCACCCTTGATCTTGGGCAACAACCGGAGTGCCCAGTGTGACTCCCAGATATGCCAGCGTGTGCAAGGAGTGGAGTGATGGGCCAGAGCGCTCGGGAGAAGCCCTCGCCAGCTCCTGAGGGGCAGCCCTACGAAAAGCTGAGCCGAATGCCGAGGGCTGCCTCCCTTGCCCTGCTGGGGAGCCTCACAAGCCAGCATTGGAGCTGCTGCCTGAGGGCCACCAAGTAGGGCCGCAGGCCTCACTGGGAGCACCTGGGGACTGTGTCTGAATGGCCAGGGGCCTGTGCTGTGCAAGAGGCTGACACCAAACTTGCCATAGGCTTCCTTGGCTAACTGGGATTGGCTGACTGCGACACAGTCATTTTACAGGCTCCTATCTGGCACCTGTTCATAGGAACTTCACTCATTGTCTAGGGCAGATCAGACGGGTAGCCCTCATGCTCCAGAGTTGTCACCTTGGGGACCCCAAGAAGGAGAAGATGTAGCCAGCCTGAGATGAGGAGAGCCAGCTTGGCGTCACAGGTGTAAGGGAGGGAGGGAGGGAGGCTAGAGTGATGGCTCCGCCGTTAAGAGCACTTGCTGCTCTTGCACAGGACCTAGGTTCAGTTCCCAGGACCACACATATGGCCACCATACAAATGGCCGCTCACAGCCATCTGTAACTCCATGCCAGGTGTTCAGCACCCTCTTCTGGCCTCTGTGTGATACACGTATAGTGCAAATATGCATGTACATATTTGCAGTCAGAACAGCCAGAACATAAAAATCCATGAATCTTTCTAGCTGTGGTGTTGGACACATTTGTGTCTCTTCAGGAGATCGGCTAGGATCTCCTGTGCTGGCCCTTGCTTGGCTTGTTACCAGAGAAGCTGGTAACAGGTCAGACTCAGCTCAGTCTGCACTGATGGGCATGTGAAATCCCTCTGGTCATGAGGGTTTTTCTTCCCCTTCTTGTTCTGAGTGAGCGTCAGTTTGTCTGCACCACGTGTTGTCCCCAGGCGCCAGGAGCTCTGCTCCTCCTGACCGTTCCGATGCTTTCTGATGCGTTTGTAACTCCTGCTCGTCTCTCTGCTCTCAGATGTACTCTACCCAGTGAATTGTCGGATTGTTCTAAAACTGCATAGAATTCTTAAAGCCAGGACTGGAGAGGTGGCTCAGCAGTTAATGCACTGCCTCCTCTTCCAGAGGACCCGGGTTCAATTCCCAGCACCCACGTGGTGCCTCACAACCGTCTGTCACTCCAGTTCCAAGGGATCCGACATCCTCACACAGACACACATGCAGGCCAAACACAAATGCACATAAAATAAAAGTAAATAAATCTTGGCCAGGCAGTGATGGTACACACCTTTAATCTCAGCACTGGCAAGGCAGAGGCAGGTGGATCTGTGAGTTCACCAGCAGCCTGGTCCACAGAGTCAAGACAGGCAGGGCTACATAGAGAAACCCTGTCTCAAAAAAACAATAAACAAGCCAGGCATGGTGGCACATGCCATTAATCCCAGCACTGAAGGAGAGGATGGGGTGGGAGGCAGAGGCAGGTGGATGGCCAGCCTGTGAGTTTGTGGCCAGCCTGGTCTGCAAAGAGAGTTCCAGGACAGCCAAGGCTACACAGAAAAACCCTGTCTCAAAACACAAACAACAACAACAACAAAAAATAATCTTTTTTAAAACTTAAAAAATCTTCATAAATCCTGGGATGTGCCAAACACAGGCCTGTGAGTGAACAGTCACCCACCTGCAGAGCCCCCAGTGCCCTTCCGCCTTCCTAGCATACTCCTGAGTGAGAGACACAGACACATGAGGGCCCAGAGACCCCTTCATTCCCGCCTGTGAGGGAGTGTCAGCAGTCAGCAAGCCTGATCTTGAGGTTGTCTTGCAAATACCCTGCTATTCTGGTGAAGGTGGTGGCTGTTCCGCTCAGAGGGTATGCAGTTCCAGAGGACAAGACATGGCTCCAAGGTCAGCTGGAGCAAAGGGCCTTGTTGGCAAACTTTTTACCTACCTTATTCGGGTTCTTAATGCCTCTTCTTCCATTTCAACCCCCAAGTCCCTTCCACCACCCCAACACAAGGTAGGAGAGAAGGAAGGTTACAGGGGAAAGGGGCGTCATTTTCCTTTAGCTACTTCCTGCTGCTTAGGGTTATTGGGTACCTTGGGGCAAGTCGAATCTTCATTTCAGGGTATCTCCAACTTCTTGTCAAACTGCATCAACAACCAGGAGCAGCAGCGGGGAGCACCAGCACCCTTCTTTTTTCTCAGAGCCCCCAGTCTCTTTCCTGGCTCTACTGTTTATTTCTTGTCAGAGTCCTCAGAATTAAAACTATCTGCAGTTGGCAAAGAGCCCCTCTCAGAGCCAGCACCAGGCGGCTTGCTGGTGTGGACCATCTGAGTCAGCCCCATATACCACACATGGGATTAAAACAAAAACACATTTACAAAACATAACATAACTGGGTTTTAAACACACCAAAACTTTTCACTACAGGACCTCTTTGTTTGTACTTATTCTCCTTTGATCTGTGTGGTTGGTAGGTACCTGCACAGCAGCGTGAAGGAGAAATGAGGAAAGATTTTCCATCTAGTGAGATCCAGAGGCTCCAGGAACAGAATGCAGGTCTGCGGAATGCTGTTGCACAGATGAGGAGAGAGATGGAAATGCTGAGCGGGCATCTTCCCCCTGCTCACTCGGAAGAGCGTTTAGATGCAGGTCCTGATCCCAAGGCTGGAGGAGATTCGGCCCCTCCAGGTGAGCAGGGAGAGGTAGAGATGAGGAGGAGGGATGAGAAGATGTTGGGGTCCCGGGAGCAGTAAAGAACAGGGCGTGTGCACCCCTAGACAGGTCACAAAGTGCAACAGCTGCTTGTCCTCCAAGAGACTCAAGTTCTGTATTGAACAATGTTTGTTTGGTGACATGGCGGGGAGGGCAGGACACATGTTTGATGGCCTGGCAAGCTCGGGGCAGATGGGGCCTGGTCAGTAGGCTGCCGGCTGGGCCTTCCTCAGGAGGAGCATGCTGTGGTGGGCCTGAGGTGGCAGCCGCACCCACGCTTGCTCTTAGCAGGCACCATGGCTGCTTCTAAGGGGCCTGTCCCTGATGTGGGAGTTACCACAAAGCCTGTGGGAGTGGAGGCAGGCAAGTCCTCACGCCTGGTCCCAAAGCCTTCCTGGAGCTCATGGAAGCTGAGCTGAGAGGCAGAGGGAGGTCCTGGGAGCTGGGACCTGGGAGAGACCAGGGGAGGAGAGCTGAGGCTCCTGTAGCTGTGGCAGCAGCCAAGCGGAGCGAGCGTGCCAGTGAGTGTGTGTTTTGGCAGATTATGTTCTGGCCCTTGAAGCAGAAATGCAAAACCTAAAGGATAAAATTAAGGCTCTGGAAGAGCAGCTGCAAGGCATGGAAGAGCCAGTGAAGACATCCCTGACCACTGCTGACCCACACCCTGGTGCCTGTGGCTCTGCAGAAGCAGCCGGTGAGCGCCCCAGACGCCCGAACCTTATGCTATCCTGGTAACACTGATGGTGGAAACTGAGGTGGACTAGAGACAGGCCTTCCAAATGCATGCACGCTGAGCACAGTGCTCCCACCATCAGGCCCGACTCCTGGAAGTCCCCGGTGATGGGAGGGAACTCTGTCTTCTCACGTAAGTGGAATTATGTGGCACGTGTGTGTGTGTCTGGTGTCTTCTGTCTAAAGTGCTTTAGTGAGCAATGCCAGACTTCACAGTGCTGAGTTTCCCCATCAGTCAGCAGCTTGCAGGAGAGCCCCTGAGTGTGTATAGCCTGTCTTCCTGGGTAGCCATCTTGCAGGCTGTGGTACACCCTGCTAGTGTACCACAGTGGGATTGCAGTCTCTGAGTGACCACGACCACCTTTTCCTGAGCTTTTGGAATCTGCCCTGGCTGTCAAAGTGAATGTAGTGGTTACTTTATTGTTGCTGTGAAAAAAACACCATGAACTAGACAATGTACAGAAGAAAACATTTATTCTGATGTCTGTGTGCATAGGGTCAGAGACTAAAAGACAGGGCAGCAGACAGGGATGGCCACTGGGCCAGCGTGTTGAGAGCGCATCGTGAACCATAAGCACAAAGCAGGCCGAGGGCGAACCGCAAGTGGTGCGGGTCGTTAGCCTGCAGCAGCTCCTGCCACACGGCCACTTACTAAACCTCCCTACACAGCACCACCACTGGGGAGCAAGTGCTCAAACGCCTGCGCCGCTGAGGGACCCGAAGCAGCACTCACGGTGCCAAGTCCCAGACGTCTGTGGCCCCTGTGCCTCAGGCCTTGCAAGGCGTCCGCTCTCATGGTGCAGAGCTGACACGGCGCTGAGGCAGGAGCACAGCGGACAGGCGTCATTACTGTCAGGCTTCCGGTGCTCTCATTCTGGACAGGAGTGTGTATGGGGTGCCATGGACACCCCCAGTGCCTGAGGCGCACATGGGTCATCCAGGGGCCCCAGCCCTGACCAGGGCTATCTCTCACTCATCTTCCAGACTCTTCTGTATGCCATTGTGATAGTGAGCAAAGCAGGGTGAAACCTACTCTCTGTCCTGTCACACCTCTCCTTCCTGGGAAGGAGCCCAGAGACTGTGGCACGCCTCCTGGTGGGCTCCTGAGCCCTGCTTGCCAGTGTCTGGTGGAGACACCAGAACTACTACGTTTGGCTCAGGAGCGGGTTACACTTATGCTTCATTTGAGTTTTTCTAATGTTCAGGTCAGAATTTAGAACCAGGGCTACTCTGTCCTTAGAAATATGCTTGATCAGACACACATTTTTCTTAAATTATTTGTAGAATTCAACTTTGAAATCACCAGGGCCTAGAGTTTTCCTTGTTGGAAGCTTTGAAACTTAATGTATTTGTAGTTAAGGGACTGTTCTTATTTTCATCTTTATTTCCCCCAAGACAAGGTTTCTCTGTGTAGCCCTGGCTATGCTGGAACTCACTCTGTAGACCAGGCTGGTTTCAAGCTCACAGAGATCCATCTGCCTCTGTGCTGGCAATAAAGGCCTGTGCCACCACTGCTGGCATGTTTTCTTTCTTTCTTTCTTTTTTTCTTTCTTTCTTTCTTTCTTTTTTTTAATGGGGGGCAGGGGTGGGTTTTTTGTTTTTTGTTTTTTTTTTTTTTGAGACAGGGTTTCTCTGTGTAGCCCTGGCTGTCCTGGACTTTGTAGACCAGGCTGGCCTTGAACTCACAGAGATTTGCCTGCCTCTGCCTCCTGAGTGCTGGGATTACAGGCGTATGCCACCTCCACCAGCTGGTATATTTTCTTTTTATATATTCTTGTTACCTTATACTAGGAAATTATCTGTTTCATCAGGTTCTCAAACTTCTGGGAAGAAGTCTCTGACCCTGTCTGTTTTGCTCGTCTGGTTCTGTGAGCCGTGATCCTCCTTCCTCCACGTCCTCAGCAGCTGGGATTTATAGCTGTGAGCCACCAGGCCTAGGTGCCCTGAGTGTCCTCAAAAGAACAGCTGTACATACATTTATTATTCTTATTATTTTATATGTATGTATTTTCCATGTATTATTTCCACTCAAATAGCTTGGAATATCAGGTGTCGCATCTTTGCCCCAGGTATTATGTGAGCATCTTTTCTCTCTTACTTTTCAAATAAATGGTCCTGTGTTTAGGTGGGAAAATTGACCTGACCTGGTAAGGCTGGCTTTCATCCTAAGGTCTACTCTCTCCGTAAGGGTGTACTGGACAGTCAGCGCACCTCTGGTCTCTCTAGGGACCCAACTCTTGGTTCAAGGATGGACACAATTTACCTCAAGGTCAGTTAGGAGCTTCAGTGAGCCTCTGGGAAAAGAGGTTCAACTCTGCAGGGAGGCTGAGAGACACTGCTCTTCTCTGCAGGTTTGGCCCTGACAGACCAGGAGTCTACTGCGCTGGCACTCAGAAAACTTGGAGACAGAGTGCATCTCTTGAACTTGCTGCTGACACAGCTCAGAAAGAAGGTGAGACTAGCCCCCGACATGTAAGGTTTACACGCACCCCCTACTGAAGAACCAGGTTTGGACACAGGCGCAGGCTCTGCGCGGTGCCAGGTGTGACCTCACTGACCTTGGTGTCTTCCCAACCTCTGTTTCCTTCAGAACAAAGGACTGCGCTGTATGGCGTTTGGTTTATCTTGTGTGTGGCTATAGATGGATGACTCACAGGGAAGCCTGATACGGTGATGAGTGCCCGTATCCCAACCCAGGGGGTAGAGGCAGGAGAGTCAAGGTCATTCATGGCTACAGAGAGAGCTGGCTCCCAACTCTGCTTTCTCAACCTCACATCCACCACAGCCGCTTCTCCCACTGTCTTTTTTTTTTTTTTAAAGCTAGGTTCTCATGTAACCCAGGTTGGCCTCATACTTGCTGAGAATGGCCTTGAACTTCTGATCTTTCTGCCTCTACCTCCCAAGTGCTGGAGTCACAGGCATGCATCACTACACCCTGTTTGTGTGATGTTGGCAGTTAAGCCCAGGGCTTCATGCATGCTAGGAAAGCACTTTGTCAACTGAACTGTAGCCCCTGCCTGTCCCTGCCTTTTGTAGCTTCCCCCTCACACTCACTTCCCTCCTGTCTCCTCTGTACCCCCACCCCCGGGTTTGGTCTTTTGAGATGGTCTCTCTACAGAACCCTGTGTGTCCTGGAACTCACTATGTGGACCAGGCTGGCCTAGAACTCCCGGAGACCCACCTGCCTCTGCCTCCCAAGTGCTGGAATTAAAGGCTTGGGCTCCCTCATCCAGCCTTCCATCTGCCCTTTCCATAGAAAGGACTTCCTAGTCACGGGCAGTGTTCCAGCAGCAGTTTATGTCTTCCTGGGAACCAGGGCCCAAGGGAGGATGTAACTCACTTTCATGAAGATCTTCTCTGCAGGCCTTGGCATGGACTGCACAGAAGTAGAACACACAGAGGCAGGTCCCAGATCATTATGTACAGCCAGAGAAGGAACAGCCACTTGGCCCTGCTTCACCCCGGCACCTCATGCTCCCGTCCTTCCTTGGACAGCCCCTCCCTCCTAACTTCGCCCTCTGCCTGATTCCCAGCTGCGGCACAGACCCCTGGAGCTGGGCACTGTCCAGCACGAGCTCCCCAGGGAAGTGGGCCAGGTGCACCTGGAGGTTTCGGAGCTGCAGCAGCAGGTGGCTGAGCTAAGGAAGCACCTCACAATGGCAGGTCCCCAGCGAGAGCCTCCTCACAGGCAGCAGCTACAGAGAGAGGTGGGTGCTGCGCACTCGGGACTGCCACCACTTTCTCCCTCCATGGGCCATCAGCTTCCGCTGCTGAAGGCAGACACGTCTGCTGGCACATGGCTGAATTCCTGGGCTGTGAAGCCAGGCAGTCATGCCCACAGGTTAACTTCCCAGACACTGCCTTCCTTTTCACCCACCGCTGTTCTCTGTGAGCTTGCTCACACTTCTTTGGCTGGCCATACTGTTGCTGGAATGGAGCCCATGCCCTCTGTGACTGAGTAGCCTTCCTTAGGAAACACATTGCAGAGAATTCTACCTGTCCACAGACAGGCCTGGGCTGATGGCTAAGAAGTCGCTCTGTGAGCTGATCTGGCCTGCCTGTGAGAGAAGGGCCACAGAGCCCTCAACATCTGGTCAGCACTGTGGCCAGGGCTGAGGACTGAGCAGCTGAGTCCTCAGAATCCCATGACAGAGCCTAAGCTACAGAGAGGGCCCTGGACCTCCGCTGAGAAGCGCAGCCCTTTTTTCCCACTACGGTCCCAGGAGAGCCATGGGGAGGAAGGGTTACCTCTGGAGCTGTGCCCCTGAGGCCCTCTGGTCATTGGGTGACCTAGGGTGATGTGGCCTGCCCCTGCACTGACCTACTGTAACCTACAGTGATCTCCCCTGCCAGCTGACCTGCAGTGGCAGTGGTGACTTATGCCACTTTTGGCTACCTGTGCCGACCTGCAGTGGCTCGTGGCCCCTGTGGTTGCTGATGGGGACCTATTAATCACCATAGCTTCTAGGCACTCAGCTGAGACATTTAAGACACTGTTTGTCCTTATGGCACCATATTACAAGGACAGGAACACAGCCGTGGCCTCTGGCAGAGGCTGTGTCTAAGAAGAAGCAGGGCAGGCATGGGACTGAGGGAGCTGAGGCTCCAGCAAGAGCCTGAATTAACCAACATGGACGTACTGAGCCGTGCTCACCCAGGGTCCCTGCACCCCACCCTCCCCAGGCTCAAGTCAGTGGGCAGCTCAGCACTCCATATCACACTGGCTTTTAAATGGTGCTAGACTGGTTTGAAGCAGTGGGCCTCGGCCTCAGCACTCACAGATGTAAAACACAGTTAGCAGGCACCCTGCCCCTGCTGGGTCTTAGTAGCTATGATTTTGGCACTGTGAAGTCATTCTGGGAATGAAGCAACAGAAACATGAGTGCCCTGCTGGACAAGGCTGCAGGCTGGCACCCACTGCCTGGCAGCATGGCCCCATCTGGACCAAGTGTTAGATGCCCAGAGACCGGGAAGCCTAGAAATCAATGCTTCCAAGGGGGCTGATGAGCTGGAACCACAGGCAGTGGCCTCAGCTGTCCTGAAGCGTAGAGAAATAGAGGGCACGTGCGCGTGCCCACTCCCACGGTCCGAGACCTTGCGGCCACCAGCGCCTGTGTCCAGAAGCTGCTCCACAATCTCTCACTCCAGGTCCAGGGTCAGGGCTCGTTGAACAATGCCAGTTCCAAATGGTTGTACTAGGAGGGTTCAGATGCCAGCTGGAAAAGGTTCCAGCTGACCACCTCAGCCAGGAGAGACTGCAGTCCACCAAGTTTAGAGGAAATCCTGAAATGATGTGGACCAAGAGAACAGACAACGAAGCGGAGGCCAGCAAGCTCTGTCAGCAGGCAAAGGCACTTGCTGTCAAGCCTGAGGCCAAGTGCAACCCCTGGGACCCATGTTCTCCACAACATGTGCACAGTGGCATACACAGCACCCCACACAGACAGACAGACGTAATATGAATAATTTTTAAGAAGGAAATGTGAAGTGATTCCTACATCAGAGCATTAGTGAGTAAACACATTGAGAGTTGGGCCTGTAACAGTGCTCCCTGGGAGCCTGCTGCACTTTCCTGGCTTGGTCAGAGCTTCCCCTAGGACCTTCCCTGACTCAGGGTTCCTGCCTCTGCTGTGTCTTTCTGTGAGCCCTTCAGTCTCTTGTGGCCTGCAGCAGATGCCAGAAGCACCTGGGTGCAGTCACCTATAGGTGCAATCACCCACACACTTCAGGCTACCTGAGGAACAGTAGCACCCAGAGGGCACAGGCACCTGCCAGCATTGGCAAGGACCGGGAAGCCAGAGCAGGGCATCCAGGATGTTCCAGGGCAGGGAGCTCAAGTGCGCAGAATTGTGGCCCATTGTCATGGCTTCTCGTAACCGTCAAGAGCAGGTGGGCCAGGCCAGGA
>NW_026596131.1:15671613-15682007 GCF_907164565.1 Psammomys obesus | reverse complement strand
TCATGGCTTCTCGTAACCGTCAAGAGCAGGTGGGCCAGGCCAGGACCAGGTCTCCTGGTCACATCAGCTTGTGTTGGGTGTCATGGCTTCTTGTAACTGTCAAGAGAAGGTGGGCCAGGCCAAGACCTGGTCTCCTGGTTTTCTGCAGGTGTGGGTTGGCTCCCAAGTCCAGGCTGAACAAGGAGCACATGGTGCTTCTCAGGGGTACGTGTCTGTGTCTACTTGACTCTGCCTCCCCAGCAGGCTTTCTCAGGGAAAGGAGACCAGAGCTGAGCCTCAGGATGGAAAAGGGACTCTTAACAGGCAGGCGGAAGAAGGGTTGACCAGAGGAAGGTGAAAGGGTTGGAGAAGGAAAGGCATGCCTGCCCTCGGGCAACAAGGGAGGGCTGAGGGAGGGTCCAGTCAGCACAGGGCAGAGTGGAGCCCATAGCAGTGAGAAGTGGCTTGGCCACAGGGGCCCGTGTTCACACTTCCCAGGCTCCCCAGGTCTGGGGTACTGCTGGAGGCTCACAGGGGCCTTCCTTCTCTCTTCCAGGGTAGGCCCACAAAGGCCCTCAGGGAGCCCCTGCTGGCTGGGTGGAAGCTCTCATTATCTCCACTTGAAAACACCTAGACTCTCAGCAGCTCATCCCCGGAAAGGAGTGCTCTGGGCTATGGTCTCCAGAGAACTGCAACCCTCCCCCATGAGAGGCCACTCAACAGGGCCTGGGGACTGCCCCCAACTCCCGGTCAAAGCGTGGGGAAGGGTCACCCTGCCTTCTTTCTTTTGGAAGGGCATCACCAGTGAGCCTGCCAGCCACGTGGGCGAGCACTGTGGGCTGGGCAGTGGGTCATCCACCAGCTCCCGGCCCTCCTCATCTTCCCGCAGGCTTTCGGGACTGTCTGACAGGGCCGTCTCCTGGTTGGGTTGTGTGTACAGGGTTTGGCTGACTGGAGACCTGTGGGCATGGAGGACCAGACAGAGTCCCCTAGTTTCCCCCTGGAAGGGGCACAGCCTCTGCAGACCCTGTCTGTGCCGCATCTGCAAAGGAAACTAAAGGACGCAGCTAGGAAGATCCTCAGCCTCCACCTGGAGAGGGAGCAGCTCCTAGAAATGGGGAATAGACTCCGAGCTGAGCTGGGCCACCCTAAAGGTAAGGACCTGGGAACAGGATGGTGGGCCAGGCCACCTCTGGGCTCATGCCAGCAGGGGGGAAGGTGGTGCCATGGTTCTGTCACAGGAGGCCAAAAGCCTGGGGCCAGAAAGAGGGCTGTAGGCTGGCTTCCCAGGGAGGCCACTGGTGGTGGAATGGAGCCAGCCAGACGCCTTAGGCACAGAGCAGGGCGTCATCTCAGCACTGGGTGTCCCTTGACCCACTCTTCTGGCCACATCTGGAAGAAACAGCCGTGGAGCAGCTGAGGTCCTGCGAGGCCAGCAGCAAGGCAGTCCCAGGCCAGCCCCATAGGGGTCCGCAGAGAGTGCTGCTGTTTGCTGATGCTCGATTGACTTCCCACCAGAAGCAAGTGAGACTTGGGACCCAGGCATTTTTTTTTTTTTTTTATAATGCAGGACAGGTGAGTGTAGTGGCTCCTACCTGTAATCCCAGCACTCAAGAGGCTAAGGCAGAAGGACCACAAGTTCCAGGCCAGCCAGGGCTGTGCTGTAAGACCCTCTCTTGAAAACAAACAAGGCTGGGGAGGTGGCTTGGTGGTGAGGACTGGCAGCGCAGAGCCTGTGTGGGGTCCAGGACCGGCCATGGAGAGCAGCCCTGGGGATACGGAGGAGGGGAGATGGGCCCACAGATGGACCAAGCCCCTGCAGGCGGGCTGAACACAGGTCCACTTTGGCCACCTCTTTCTCTCCTGTACTTTCCCTCTGCCTAATGCTGCCTCTCCCCAAATCAGAGGTCAACATCAGTTCTTGCCGTTTTTCAACACCTAACTTTTTTGTTTTGTTGTTTGTTTATTGTTGCTTTCTTAAAGATTTGATTATTTGTGAGTGCATTGGTGATTTGCCTACATGCATGTTTGTGTAATGGTGTCAGATCCTCTGAAACTGGAGCGACAGACAGCGTTGGGAGCTGCCATGTGGGTGCTGGGAATTGAACCCGGGTCCTCTGGAAGAGCAGCCAGTGCTCTTAACTGCTGAGCCATCTCTCTGGCCCTTTGTTTTTAATTTTTAGGCAGGGTCTCAGATAGCTCAGGCTAGCCTCAGAAGAACTCCCTGCCTGGTCAAGAATGAGTTGATCCTCCGGTCTCCACCTCCCTGGACGGTGTTCTGTGGTGCTGAGCACCTACCCCAGGGCTTCATACTTGCTAGGCAAGCTCTGTACCAATTAAGGTTATTCCTAGACCTGGTACCTAATGCTTTAATCCAGCACAAGGAAGACTAGTGCAGGAACATTGTGAGTTCAAAACCAGCCTGTGCTACAGAGTGAGACCCTTTCATAAAAAACTAGATCAAGGGGTTGGAGCAACGGCTCAGTGTTTAAGAGCGCTTGTTGCTCTGGCAGAGAATCGGGTTTAGTTGAGCCTCTGACAACAGTTCTGAAATCTAGTTCTAGGAGATCCAACACCTTCTAACCTTCCCAGGCAGGAGGCGTGTCTGTGCAAACACTCAGGCAAACCAGTCACATGTATAAAACAAATAACTAAATAACACAAGGCAAATGACGAGAAAACAAAAATGAGGTATCCAGTTTTGGAGCTGATCCACATTCTGATGGCGATGCCAGCACCTCTGCCTTCCAGCTATGCGGACACTCACTCTTTCTGGCCCCGCCACACTGTTCACCTACACTCACACCCTCACCCGGAGCCCTGGGACATAGGCTCCGGCACACGGTGTGCACAGCCTGCTTTTCCTCCCGACGGGCCGTGCATTGTGAGTCATTAGCAAGCTGCTTCCTAGAAGAGACGCAACAAGGGCATCACTGACTTCTTCCTTCTTCCGGTGGCCTGTTAGTGGGTCTGGCTTCCTTCTCATCTGCCAGCAGCCTAGCGCCTGTCTCCACACGCCTCTCCGCACTCCTCATGAGCTGGGAAGTGCCAAAAGAGACCTGCACAGAGGATTAGAATCCCCTTTGACCACAGGCCCACCAAACGTAGAGATCCATTAAGATCAGGATGAGTGAAGCGCCTCATTGTTCTACCTCACATAGCTCTCACTGTCATAGGGTTCCCCTGCTTATGCTTAACTGTATTATTATACTTCTGATTTATATACTAGGTATCACACCAGGGCCTGGGCATTGCAGGCCAGCGCTCTTCCACTGAGCTGCATCCCCTGCCCTGCTGGTGAAAATTTGATCCATCTCTGAAAGGTTTGGGGAAAACCTACCATGCTGGAGGCAGGGATAGCTGCCTGTGATCCCAGCACTCAGGAGGCCCAGGCAGGAAGATTGTGAGTTCAAGACCAGCCACAGTCAAAAACTAAAAGAGAAGGTAACTGGGGACCACAGTTGGTTTTTCCCTGTGGTTACAGCTGTGGTTTCGCTCTCAAGCGTGTGTGTGCACAATTGTCAGGCGGATACACTAAGTAACGACAGTGATGGGTGCATCCAAATCCTGCTGCAGAAACACACTAATTGGGAAGAAATCTCTTGAGCGCAAAATTTCACCTCATGAACCGGGGCCCTGCTGCCCTGCCATCTTCCTGGGCCCTGGCAGCAGCCTCCACACTGGACCTCCTCAGACTCCCAAAAGGCAGCCGCCTCCTCTGGAGGGAACCTGACATTCTGCTTCGTCCCCAGAGAGCCTTCCTGGGGTGCCCACATGCCTGACAGGAGCCTGGTCTAACCCAGTCTAGAATTTTGCCAGAGCTGGAGCTATGCCTCTCCATGCTTGTTCTCCACACAGGGTCTCGCTGTGTAGCCCAGGCTGGCCTCAACTCAAACCCCGTCTGCCTCAGCCTCCCATACGCTGGAATCACAAATGTGTGATCTCGCAAACAGTCAGCTAGCAGTCTGGTCTTGGCTCATTGGTGAAGGGTCTGTTGTATGTCCGGCCACTTGTGACCTGTTGTCTCCCCATTGTATGCTGTGTCCAGCTGGGGCTCAGTGTGGTCTGTCCTGACTAAAAGTTCATGTGAGAGTGAGGCAAGGTGGCACATGCCTGTAATCCCAGCACTCAGGGAGGCAGGTGGGTCTCTATGAGTTTGAGACCAGCCTGGTCTACAGAGGGAATCCAGAATAGCCAAGGCTATACAGAGAAAATCTGCCTTGGAAAACAAAAAAACAAAAAAACAAAAAAACAAAAACAAAAAAAGTCCATGTGATATATACTCTAGAAAACTTAGCCAAAGGGACTGGGAAGGTGGCTCTGTGGTTAAACATTGGTGAATAAACACAAGGACTGGAATTTGAGTACCCAAATCCCAGGATGAGGTAGCCAGAGACCGAGATTCCCAGAACAAACCGGCCAGAGGTTGGCCCTGTCAGTGACCTCTGGGTTTGACCAGCAGGTGCTGCTTCAAAGAATAAGGTGCAAGAACGATAGAGAACGCTTCATGCCCGACATCAGCCTTGGGCCTCAGGGTTCACAGGTACACACAGGCCTGCATTCCCACACACAAATAACATGCACACACATGAAAAAGCAAAAACTCCAACCATTATTCCTTCAAATGCTGCTTCCCATTCCTTCCTCAGTTCCTCGCCGTAGCAGAAGTGTATGTGTGTTTTCTTTTTCTTTCCAGAAGCTTCTAAAGTGGCTGTTGGAAGCCACTGGATTAGTTCCTAGGGGCCTAGGTGTCAGTTACCACCTCATCTTCGCTCCTTTTCTTGAGTTGATTTGATTGTTCTTTTCCTGGTTTCGCGATTGAATGTCTAGCATTTGTCTTGATTCTTTCATGTGTAGCTATTGCATGATTTTTGTTGTTTTTGTTTTTGTTTCGGGGTTTTGTTTTTTGTTTGTTTTTGGTTTTTGAGACAGGGTTTCTCTGTGTAGTCTTGGCTGTCCTGGTATTTGCTCTATAGAGCAGGCTGGCCTTGAACTCAGGGATCCATCTGTCTCTGTCTTCCCAGTACTGAGATTGAAGGCCTGTGCCACCATGCCTGCTTTGCCATTGCATGTTTTAAGGTGTAAATTCCTATGCCAATGTGGCTTCAAACATGTCCCAGAGACAGACAGGATACAGGAAGCAGATAGCGAAGTTCAAGACAGTTGCCCTGTGAGCTCAGGTTTCCATGTCACCTGAGTTATCTGGGAGAGATTTTCAAAATCTCTGCTCTCTATCTTCTGATGTCGGACACTCGAGTAAAGGGCTCTGGGCGCCTCCGAGCCGGAGTCTGCCGCAGTTCACCTGCTGCAGTGTGTCAGCGCCTTCTCCGCTCCTGGCCTTCCCTTGCCTCTTCCTGCCCTTTGAAGTTTGTCTTTGCACTGCGTGTTGGCCAGGGGTGTTGATTTCTGACTCAATGGTGTCCTTTGACACTTGGCAGTATTCATGGTTAGAGCATTTCAGGCAGAAAGCATGGCTCTCACCCAGGTGTGGACATGAGCCTGTGTTTAGATTTTGCTCTTCACTGAACAGTGAGGAGCAGGACAGAGGCTGTACCCACGAGAAACTAGGGAGAGCTGCTCCGCCTCCCAGTCCACTCAGCCCAGCAATGAATCCCTGTCTTCCCTGTCTTCATCCCATTTTACTTCCTGACTGGGAAGACCGGGTCACGACTTGAGTCTCTTGGAGGACTCCCTTGAATGCACAGAGCCAAAGCTGCTGCCCAGTCCTGATTAAAGATGAGGCTCCCTGGCTGATCGGTCTCCCAGACTGAGTGGAAAGCAGGAGTCCTATCCCTACCCAGGAGCCATTGCACTGGGAACGTGAGAAACAATGTCCCAAAGCATTTCAGGCCATCTCAGGTTGGGTTTTTGTTTAGTTTTTGTTGTTATTTTTTTAAAGATGTATTTATTTATTATGTATACAGTGCTCTATCTGCATATACACCTGCACACCAGAAGAGAGCAACAGATTTCATTATAGACGGTTGTGAGCCACCATATGGGTGCTGGGAATTGAACTCAGGACCTCTGGAAGAGCAGCCAGTGCTCTTAACCTCTGAGCCATCTCTCCAGCCTGTTGCTGCTGTTATTTTATTTTATTTGTTTTGTTTTCAAGACATGGTTTCTCTGTGTAGCCTTGGCTGTCCTAGACTTGATTTGTAGACCAGGCTGGTCTCAAACTCATGGCAATTCACCTGCCTCTGCCTCCCAGAGTGCTGGGATTACAGGTATGTGCCACCTCACCCAGCTTTATTTCTGTTTTTTAAAGAAACCAAAATTCCAGAATTTTCATTGCATTTCCCTCTTTCTGTTTTAAGCCATTAATTGTGCTGTCTGTGATAGAAAATTATAAACAAAGACATTTTCAATGAAATAAGCACTTTCACAGATCAGTGGCCAAGGTTTTCTGGAAACCTCTCTGTTGTAATATTTTTAATTTTTAATATTGATTCATATTAAGGTGGCAGTTATTCCTTAGCCTGCTATTTTACAAATAAAGACACAGAAACCTGTTAATTTTTAATAAACCTCACTGCACTGGGGCTGGGCGGATATTAACCCTGTAAGCTGCCTGTCTACTCCCAAACCTCACTGCATCGTGCCACTCCTCAGAGCAAGCTGCTCTCTGCCACACGCTTTTAATTCACGCTAACCCATGGTGACCTCTGTACTTTCTTCCTCCATCCTCCCTCTTCCTTCTGGTCTCTCTCTGAGCCCCCAAAGCCCCTGAACCTTGGCTCCTCCTTCCTCTCTTCTGCCCAGCCCAGGTGTAGACAACTTTATTTGCCGATCATGGAAAATTTGAGAGGAAAGATTTCTACCACATCATTTTGGATACATGAGCATTTGCTGTAAAGATCCTGGGGGACATTAACATTCGAGTACACAGTAGCTCAGCACCCAGCACCTCTCCTGCCTAATGCTATTTTATCAGTTTTGATGGTATTCACAGCTTTTCACTTCCTGTGGAAATATAAGCAAATCTGCATCCCCAACACAAAACTTTCTCGGGTTTCCATTCTGATGTTAACATATACTCATACTATATAGGTTGATATAATTCCACAGTTTTTTTGTTTTTGTTTTTTTTGATTTTTTTTTCTATGACCTGGAGACTCCGTAATTTCTGCTGTGGAGATTTGAGCCAGGCCCCCAAGGCCATTTCTCAATGGCAAGAAATTGCCTTGGATAGCTCTCTTGGACCTGCACCCGCTGGTCCAGTGGCAACCCTTGCCACATCGTCTGCACACCTCTGGAAGCCTAGACCTTTCTGGTGTATATTTAGAAAACCCATTGCCCTTAGAGATGCCTTGTACATAATTTTGTTACAAATGACCAAATTTCCCATAATTAAAGCACCAAGCAGTCAGGCACTGTGGCACATGCCTATAATTCCAGCACTCTGGGAGGCAAGTAGATTTCTGTGAGTTTGAGGCCATCCTGATCTACAAAAGTGAGTCCAAGACAGCCAAGGCTACACAGAGAAACCCCGTCTCAAGGTGGGAAAAAAAAGCACCAAGCATTTTGTGATCCAAGTGGCTTGATCACAGGCTCTTTGCAAATGACTGTACTTCCCATATTTGAAGCACTGGGAGTTTGACATCAGAGATCTCTAGCTGTAACGTGACCTATGACATAAGCATAGTACACATTAGAACCAATATGGGTAGTACCTTATCCACTTGTCTGTAGGTGCTGCCTTTGCCTTTGATGGTCTAATAACCTTTTCACACTCTGTAGCCTCATATTCATACACCAAGGTCTCTATCAATACCTGCCTGGCATCAGGGGCTGATGCAGCTGTGTTCACAGCTGAGACTGATCTTTGTGAAACGTCAGTAAAGGCTTCTCAGAGCCTTTTATAATCGTTGTAAATATGTTGGACCTGGGTTCCTCAACCTTGTCCCAAGCTCTGAAGCTGCTAAGCAGCATTGTTCTGTAGTAGCATCATCAGATTGAATCTGTTTGTGTATATCAGGGTATCACCCTTCACTCAGCAGCTGACTTTCACCGTGTTCATTCCCCTCGCTCTGTTGCACTGTTCACTGTTCACGGCTTCTCCCCCCACCACTGTAATTGTGGCCCGTCTTCTAGAAAAGGTGTCACCAATCCCTCCAGTCTTGGGAAATAGTTGTTGGAAATAAATGATACCAGGCCAAATATGTTTGTTATTAGCCCTGTATTATTACGGTGGCATTATCTATCCCACTATCATAATCAATAAGACACAGACATCTGTTAGATTCTATCATTGCCTTAGGATCCATACCTTGGACTGGGCAGATAATTCCCCCTAACTTTCTCATATCTCCCAGCCTCCATCCCATTCCATCTACTTTATCCTTCCTGTCTGGGCTACCTTCCATCCATAATCCCAAGATGCATGCTTGTATTTTTCGTCTGAATTGCTCCTTTCCATGCCATTCTTGGAGTCCTTCCTGCTGGTCCACATGGTTCTCTCTCCACCCAACCCAAGGTGGCTTCCTCCTTCCTCCTCTCCTCATCTGTCTCCTTCTCAAGACTCTATCCATCCTCCAAGTCCAGGAGTCTTAGCTCCGCCCACCTCACCTTTGCCTTGCCCAGGTGCTGGCTTTTTATTGGTTAAACAGAGAGGCAAAGTTTACAAGGTCATTTGGGGCATGTGACTGTCTGCTTGTAGCAAGCAGGTTTGGGGGGTGGGGGGGCAATTAACATAGGATAGCACCAGACTAGCCCCTGACAGGAAATAATTCTATTTTGCATAGCCCAGTTATGTAGAATTTGTTTCACATAAGGCAAGTGCATACCATATGAAATTATGGCCTCTTTCAAACCCCTTAGAGCTATCATTTTTCATCCTATCTTGTTATAACCTTGTTCCACATCTGTTGTAGTAAATAAAATATGGCTAAGAACATTTATTATTAAAGCCTGTAGTTACTATGGTGGTATTATTCTCTAACCTGCTACTAAATCAATAAATGACAGATACCTGATAGGTTTTAGATGAGCCTTATTCTACCTGGAGCTGGGCAGATAGAAACTCCCTAAGCGACCGAGTTCACCACCCAGCCCTCCACCCCACGCCGTTGCTCCAAGTCCAGCACCCCCTAAACACTTGCCCATGTGACTGCTCTCCTCTGTCCTCCACCTCCTGCGTGACCCCTGGCCACACCTCCCTGACTTCTGCCCTGCCAGGTGTGTCGGCATTTATTCAGCCAGTCAAGGTGTTTTGGAGGCAAGGATTACAAACATCTTTTGGTACATGAGTGTCTGCTGGTGAAAGACAGCAAGCAGACCTCAAGGGCAAAATAATTAACAATCCGACACAACACAAGGCACCAGTCCATTACACAGGCCATTAGCAGGCACACGCTGTGTGACCATCTGAACGCAGATGGTGGTGACATCACAACCCTGGGCCTCCCTCCTCCCACTCTGTCGGCGCACTGGGTTCAAGATTGACCCTTTCTCTTGACACAAGCTGTTTCATTAGACTACCCTACCACCTTCTCTCTGTCCCTTTTTCCTCCCCCAGAAACGCCCGCCATCTTGCTCACAGGACTGAGCCTTTCCGTCCTCCCCTCTGCAGTGTTGCCCCATTCTCAGGCAGTTTCTCCAGCTGCTCAGCCATTCACCCAGCCTTTTTTGAAGCAAAATACAGGAAGAAAAAAAGAGGAAATGCCCTCTGGAGTAAGGTGGGGATGTCCCCGTGGGAGCAGCATCCATACATTCTTTTGCAGCTTGAAAAAAATATTCATTTCCTCATCCCCTGTGTGGCATTTGACATAAAGCCTCCCATTCGGTCACCCATGTGCAAGTGCCACCTGTAGCTGGTCTTTGCTGCTTTGGGATTCTTCTTTCTGCCACCCTCTCCACCCCTTGTCTCTACCCGCTCAACTCCCTAACACTAGACAGGAGAGAAAAAGGATTGAGAGGAAAGGGGTGACATCATCTTCAGACTACTTCCCGCTGAGTAGGGGCACTGAGCTTCTGGGGCAAGGTGGATCTTCAACATGAGGATAGCTAATGGTTCCTCCTCCTCCTCCTTTTCCTGTTTTCTCTGCACACGACTGCTTAACAAACCACAACCAACAACCTACCTATGGGCCTAGCATTTATATATATCCTTGGAAAAGTCCCCAGAATTGCCAATGCCACACAGTCCCAGAAGCGGTCTGCAGCTGGCAAAATCACGCTTCTGCTAGAGCATGAGGCAAATCATAGTGAGCTGCTATAAAGCAGCCCGATGCCACACACCTGGGAGTAAAACGAAAACATATAATATTGCTGTGTTTTTTTAAAGAAACCAAAATTCGAGGGCTGGAGAGATGGCTCAGCAGTTAGGGGTACTGACTGCGCTCCCAGAAAACTCAGGTTCAATCCCAGCACCCACATGGCAGCTCACAACTGTCTGTAACTCCAAGACCTGACAC
>NW_026596131.1:15658751-15671603 GCF_907164565.1 Psammomys obesus | reverse complement strand
TGAAAAATAGTTTTCTGTTGCCACACACACACATATACACACACACACACACACACACACACACAAGTTATTTGAAACAGGGTTTCTCTGTAGCCCTGGAACTATCAGTAGACCAAGCTGGCCTTGAACTCCTCCTGCCTCTGCTTCCCAAGTGCTGGAATTACAGCTGTGCCCCACCGCCCATCTTAGTGTGCTGTTCTTATGTGTGACGAACATGGGGAACCAACCCTTTCCTGATCCTGTTTCCAGGGAACCTGCCTCATGGCCCACCTCCTCCCACCTCTGAGCCCCAGGACGCCCTGGAAGTGCCTGAGAAGCCTTCAGGCCACCGCCCGCCTCTGGGACAACTGCAGCTCCACTCAACAGCTCAGGTAACCTCTGCACCTACGAAATCTGTGTGAGCCTTTCCTGAGCGCCAGTGTGGTGTTCCTTACACCAACTGCAGGCGGCAGCAAGGAAAG
The DNA here is from genome assembly GCF_907164565.1 of Psammomys obesus. Taxonomy (NCBI): domain Eukaryota; kingdom Metazoa; phylum Chordata; class Mammalia; order Rodentia; family Muridae; genus Psammomys; species Psammomys obesus. Next base: position 15,671,142 of record NW_026596131.1, on the reverse strand, counting down.
CTCCTCGTTAGAGCCCCACGGCGCCGGAAGCGCCATACTCCGCCTGCCCCTTCGCCTTTCACTTGGTTTTGGAGACAGAGTCACTGTGTAGCCCAGGCAAGCTTGACCCTGGGTCCTCCTGCTCAGCACCCTCCCATGCTGGCTCCTGTACCTGTTCACGGTTTAAGTAACAGATGTGCATGTGGTTTTACTAGCTTTGCCCATGTGGGTATTACGTTTTCAGCCTTCACCAGTGTGAAGTTTAAAATTTGTATCTTTAATAAAAATGTCCTGGGACTGGAGATCTGCCGCAGTAGCCACCTACTTGTCGCTCCTCCAGAGCCCCTGTCTGTCTCCCAGGCAGCCCACAGCCTCCTGGAACTGACTGGAGCTCCAGGGGATCTGTCTCAGGTTACTTTCCAGTCCTGTGACAAAACACCAGAACCAAAAGCAACTTGGTGAGGAAAGGGCTTAATTGCCTTATAGATCCCAGTCATGGTCCTTCGTGAAGTCGAGGCAGGAACCTGGAGACGCTGAAGCAGAAGTCGAGTCACACTTCTGCTTACTGGCTGGCTTCTCGTGGCGTGCTCAGCTAGCTAGTTTTTTGTGTGTTTTCTTAATTTGTTTGTATTTTATATGCATTAGTGGTTTGCTTGCATGTTTGTCTGCGCTGTGTGCATGCCCGATACTTGTGGAAACCAGGAGAGACATTACACGCCCTCCCTGGAGCCAAAGTTAGAGATGGCGCTGTGCCACCGTGTAGGCGCTGGGGTTCAAACCTGGGTCCTCCAGGAAAGCAGCGAGCTTGTGACCCCTGAGCCAGCTCTCCAGCTGCCAGCTGGCTGTCCTGTCCGATTCAGCACCCCTCGCCCGAGGGGCGCACTCCCCGTAGTGGGGTGGGCAGCACCCGCCACATCGACCGCTTGTGAAGGAAATGCCCCACAGCCTGGCGAACAGGCAACCTGAAGGAGTGTTCTCAGCTCAGGGTCCCTCTTGCCACCTGACTCCTGCCTGTGTCAAGTTGACAAAAACTGACCACCATTCACCCCTTATCAGCTTGACACAGCAGTAGCGATGCACCAACACTGAGCCATACTTCTGGGTTCTTTTTAATAGCTGTTAGTAAATAAACACGGAAACCCAGTCTCTTGAAACACAAAACAAACAAAAATGCAGATGCTTCAGCATGGCAGAGTGGTGAACGCCTTTAATCCCAGCACTCAGGAGACAAAGGCAGGTGGATTTCTGTAAGTTCAAGGCCAGCCTGGTCTACAGAGCTAGTTCTAGGACATACAGGGCTACACAGAGAAGCCCTGTCTTAAAAAAGAAAAACAAAACAACCCCCCCCAAAAAAAAACAAAAGAAAAGGGAAAAGAAAATAAAACAAAAAGTTTAAACACTAAAAGTTCAAAAATCTTTTTTTAAAAATCCAAAGTCTTTCAACTGTTGGATCCTGTAAAAATAAAATAGTAAAAAAAGTTAAAGACTTATTTTACTCTAAGTGTGAAGAGCCTGGGCATTTACAGTCACATCAAAACAAAACCAAACTCCAACAGGGCAAATAATTCAGTGTCCCTATCGAGGACTCACTCATTCACCATCTATGGTCTCCAAAGGACTTGGGCAGCTCCACCGCCCAGCTCTGCCATCGGCAGCACCGAGCTCCTCTCAGGCTCAGGCTTGCTCCATCCACACCTGCGCTCTCCTTGGCGCCACCCTGCAGCCCTGGCATACATGATCTCCTGGGATCTCCACGGTAACTAGGCTGCATCTTCAGTGACCTTAGGGACTCTACCCCTACCCCTGTGTCCTCCTGTCAATTCAGCTCTGCACGACCCTTCAGGCCTGAGGTTCTCACTGCAACTGAGGCTGCACCTTACCCATGGCCTCCCACAGGCCAAGCTTCATCTGTTCCCCATGACCCTTTGATCCCACAGCTCTCAAAAACTGCCAAAACCAGGGGAGGTTCTCACCCGATGCAGCCTTGGCCTTCGGAGCCACAGCTTCTGAGCTGGCCCTAATGAAACCCTTCCCAGAAGAGTTCACCTAATTTATGATGCTGTTCTCTTTTTCTGTTTTTGTTTTTAGTTTTGCTTTTGATTTTCCTAGACAGGGTCTCTCTGCATAGCCCTGGCTGTCCTGGACTCACTTTGACCCGCCTGCCTCTGCCTCCCAGTGCTGGGATTAAAGGTGTGTGCCATCACACCTTGCACTCTCAGTGTTTTTCCTTCCAAGCTCCCACAACAGCTCATTAAACTCTGAGAACTCAATGGCTTTTCCAGCTCAAAGGTCCAGACCTTTTCTCAGCCTTTCTCAGCACAGCGTAGTCCCGCCTGTCTTAGCGATAACTGCCATCCTGATAATTTATGTCAGTCAGTTTGCTTTGTATACTGTGATAAAACATGAGCAAAAGCAGTTTGGGGAGGAAAAGCAGAAACTGAAGCTTGGTTTTGGGCAATAGTGACATATGCCTTTAATTCCAGCACTCAGGAGGCAGAGGAAGGCAGATCTCTGTGAGTTCAAGGCCAGCCTGGTCTACAGAGTGAGTTCTAGGACAGCCAGGGCTACGCAGAGAAACCCTGTCTAAAAACCCAGATATGTATATAAATATGTACATACTTTATATAGACATATGTGTGTATGCAGCAATTTGTTTAGATACAATTTCTCTGTCGCTCTGAAGGGCCCGAAACAATGTAGACGACAGGCCTCATGGTTTTCTGTCTGCCTTCAGCTCTTGAGTGCTGGGATTAAAGGCGAGTGCCACCACCTAAACTTGTTATAGCCAGGCGTGGCAGCTGTGGTCAAGGACTGGGGTGTGGCTCGGTGGTAGAGCACATGTGTAGTATGCATGAGGTCCTGGCTTCATCTCCCAACGTTAAAATGTCAGCTCCAGCCATTTTATTCCTTTGACCTGATTAGGCTTCGGTCACTCATGGGATGCCACGGGCTGCTCACATTGCTTTGTTCTTCCACAACTTTCCACCACGGCCTGATGAATACAGCACAGCTGGGCGTTGGGGCCGTGTGTGTACATGGCCGGGGTTCCTGGCTTTTGAGGCAGAGGCTGGCAGCCTCCGCCCGGGCTCCTAAAGTGCAGCAGCTGCAGGTCTCTGGACCAGCTGAATGCAGATTTTAAGCTACAAGTCATCAGCTCTTTTAAGGCTATGAAAATCACTTTTGGAACCTCAGTACTGATTCATATTTATTGAATAACTGCAAATACATTCTCCCACAGGAACTTGTCTTTTGAGTTTACTTAAGATAAGTTAAAAGAAGTTGGGTGCAGTGGCGCACGCCTGTAACCCCAGCACTCAGGGAGGCAGAAGAGGCGGGTCACTGTGAGTTCGGAGAAACCCTGTCTTAAAAAACAAAACAAAACCAAAAGTTTACTTAAAATAAGTTAAAAGAAAGCCATATAGAGATGTGTTTGCCCAGGGATGATGCAACGTCTAAATTTACTCCCAGCCAGGGGGGGAGCAGCAGGCTTTGAGCCATCACTAGTTTGAGAGCCACTGAGGCTGTGAGGCATGGTGGGGTTGGGGTCAGAACCCAAGTGTGGAAAATGAACATCAGGGACACCAGCAAAGAACATCAAGCTTAGGCTGCACAGCTGCGTGGGGAAGAGGGGCCAGGGGCTGCCAGGGGCAAGCTGGAGGCATTCCTTCTCCATTCACACCCGGGCCAGCTTGAGGCCACACACAACGAGCAAAGGGAAGAACTGAGTCAGGGACAGGGCAAGGCCACCCAGGAGACAGGCCTGAGGGAACAGCTGGAGCCCACAGAGGTCAGTTGTTTGGTCTGAGAGGAAACTGAGCAGGATTGGCCAGAGAAAGCAGGGCAAGCCCAGGTGTTTCCCAGCAGCCCAGTCTTCCTTGAGGGAAAGTGGAAAGGAGAATTGAGAAGGAAGAGAGCCCGGAAAGGAGGCCCCATTTGGAGCCTCGCTCGCTGTGGGGGTGCTCCACCACCTCCCCCTCGGGCTGGCGCAGGCATGTGCTCATGGACCTGTGGGGGCGGCTCTTTGGTCTTGGGGCAGCTTCCATCTCTAAGCAGTCGGGAATTTTCAGCCACTTGTATTAGTCGTAGTTCCTCCTTCTCAAATGTGTTTGGTCAGAAGAAATCTTCCCCATGTCAAGTGAGCAAGCCTACTATCAATTGCTGTTGTACAACTGCTTCCCAGAGTAATAAATATTAAGCTGTTAATTTTTTCCACACATCAAAACTGCCACAGTTATTACAGCTCCTGAAATAACTTAAACTCCAGAAGAGAAAGCCCTGGAGATGAATGAGGCAAGAGGGTGGAGAGTTTCAGACTAACTTGGGCTATACAGTGACCCTCTGTCTTAAAAGGAAGAAAAAGTAAACAACGGTGCTAGGGAGATGTCTCAGTGGCTAAGAGCACTGGCTGCCCTTCCAGAGGACTCAAGTTCAGTTCCCAGCACCCACATGGCAGCTCACAACCATGTGTCCCTCTGTTTCTAGGGCACCTGACACCCTTACACCAATACACATAAAGTAACATTAAATAAAGTATTTTAAAAAACAAACAAACAAACCAAGAACTCACATAGAACATACACAAATGAATTAGCCATACTTAAAAATAAAGCAAATAGGGTAAAAACGGGTAGGGGAAGAGAGCTGGGGGCAGTGGACGTGGTGGGTCATGACCACTGGAGGGCTGCAGAGGAGCTGCACCCTGTCATACCCATTGTGTTTGGCACAAGCCCTGCCGGTCTTCTTTTCCATGTTTCCCGTCATGCCCCTTGCGTGGTTCTTTGATACCCCCTGCCTCCTTTTCCATTGACTTTTCTGTGGAGCATGGGTAGAAACAATCATTCAGATGGTATGGTGGGCAAAGAGGCCCAGTGAGGGACCAGATGCGCCATCTTGGGCTGGGCTCTACCTAAGCCAGTGTCATTCAGGACCACCCTGCTCTTGGGGAAGAGACTTCTGCTTGGAACTCAGGGCTTCCTTCCCCAGAAGGTCTCGAGAAGCACCTTGGCCAACTGGAGGAAGATGGTTGAATTAGTTCTGTGTAGTAAAACAAGCAGGTCGTTCCTTTAAAGGCTGACACCAAATGAAGAAAGTCCCGGGATTTGGGGAATGTTTCTTCTACTGTTGTCAGAAAGCTTGTGTACCAATGATATCAGTTCCTGAATTTCTCTTGACTTTTCATGACAGGACCCCAGGCACACTGAGAGAAAATGTGTTTCTGAATATGCACAGAAAAGTCAACCCCACTCGGCCCAAGCGGTCAGCAAAGACAACTCCCCACGAGGCCGAAAGGCAGGCACAGCATCAAGGCCTGCTCAGGTACCGCCAGGTGCTAGGGTGCTGTGGTCTCTGGGGGTGCCGGGTGTGACCACACACTCTTGAGGATGGAGACTGTGGGAACATGAACACGTGGGAGCCTTGCAGAAGGTCACATGCTCTGATGCCGTCATGGAGTTGCCATCGGTGCTTCGTTTTAGAGTCCTGGGGCAGGTGGGGGAGCAGACGCCAGGACACCTGGCATGCGCTCACCTCAGAGGGGCCTCGCCCTGGTGGGAACTGCAGCTTCAGGGCCCTGCTCCCACACTCTATTCTGGACTCACTTGGGCTTCTGATACGCAGGTGAGCCTGGTGATGTCCGTCAGCTGCTGGGTTCTGTGCCCAGAGCACCCGGATGCTCCCCAGGAGTCCACCCCTTCTTGAGGAGTGCCCCCTACCCTGATGGGCGCAGCCAGGGAGAGCTACAGCGCCCCAAGGCTGGCGGTGGGCAGCTATCACAGATGACTCTTCCCTTACCTCTACAGAAGCCCCACAGAGCTGCAGAGACTTGGAAGTCAGCTGATCAGAAGGAGAACAGGCCCCCAAGGGCACCGCAGGCGCCGACAGCCCCTGAGGAAAGCGGGTGCTGTACCCACACCTCATCGCCATTGGCCAGCAGTTCCCTGCAGGGCACTTGGAGGCCGCTAGACCTGGGATCCAGCCTTCCAGGCGTGCCCTCCCAGGGTGGCTCTGCCTCAGGTAGGAGACCTGCCTGCCTGATTGCTCCCCACAGAGGGAGCGGGGCAGTGTGGCCGCACCGTTCTGAAGTGAGGGGTTGGTTGGTGCCTTCTTTCTGCCCTCTTGCTCTCCGGGGCTGTGCGCCTAAGCTCCTGCATGCGCCTGACTGTCCCGGCCGTCTGTCATAGAGCCAGCCCTGCAGATCAGACCCGCACACACCGCATCACTGCCCTCAGGGCCGCCGGCACGAGGTCTGCGTCTCCACAAGCTGGAAGCAGGGTGGGTGGCCTGCCTCTCTAGAGAAGAGCCAGTGATGGTTGCAGTGAGATATTGGGAAACTCTCCACAAGGCTCGCTTTTGGGGACTGCCTGGGATGCCACCAAGCAAGGGTAGAGGAAGAAAAACTGATTTCAAATCAAAGCCAGACAAAACACACAAGGCCTGGCATGGGAGGGTACACCTCTAATCCAGAACTCAGTGAGTTCAAGGCCAGCCTGGTTTATATAGTGAGCTCCAGGACAGCCAGGGCTACACACAGAGACCCTGTGTCAAAAGATAAAAATAAAAACTCGCGCAGCCAGAGACACTGAACGTGGCACAGGACCCTGGTGTCTGCGCTGTTGGCCTGGCTGGGTCCTTCTCTCGGGCACAATCCACTGTGCTGTGTGGCTGCGTCCTGGCGTGTTTGCCCACAGCTGTCTCCAGGCCATTTCTAGCCCTTTGCCATTACCAGTAAGATGCTGGCGAGCACCCGTGGACATGCGCTTTAGCGCTGCTCTACGTTAAATTAGTTCTGAGGTGAGCGCGACAGGAGTCCAGAAATGCAGTGCTTCCCTGGGCCACCAACACACGAGCACTGCCCTGTCTCAGAGAAGGAGGAGGTAGTAGTAGAAATAGTAATGGCAGAAATTTCCAAAGGAGTTTGCTTTCTCAAAAAAAAAAAAAAAAATTTCCTGCTGCATTACTGTTGCAGCACCAATTACTGTTGGCGGCGCACACCTTGAATCCCAGCGCTCGGAGGCAGGGGCAGCTGCCGCTCTGACTGTAAGGCCAGCTGGTCTACAGACTGAGTTCCAGAATAGACCAGGGCTACACAGAGAAACCCCGTCTCGAAAATAAAATAAAAATCTGTTAAACCACACACACACACACACACACACACACACACACACACACACACACACTGTCTCAGCTACTCTCCCACTGTTACGGCAAACACTGCTAAGTCAGCTCATAAATGAAAGCCTTTAACTCGGGCTTACAGTTCCAGCGGCTTAGCGTCCATGCTCATCACGGTGGGAGCATGGCGTGGTGTGCAGCCGAAGCCATAGCGACATCCTCCAGGCAGTGGGGGACTAACCAGGAGTGCAGCAGGCTTCTGACACCCCAGAGCCTGCCCACAAGGCCACACCCCTGCTCTTTTCCAAACAGTCCCAGCGGGGACCAAGTAGTAAAACATGTGAGCCTGGTAGAGGACATTCACATTCAAACTGCATGTATGTGTACGTACATACATGTATATGTGCCTGTTTAGTATGTGCATCTGTCCGTGTGTGTGCTCCCTCAGTATAGTTAGGGGTGGAAGAACCTGTACTCTGTGGACATCAATCAGATTGTATCTGGCAAAGTTAGAAGCACCATACCTTTATTGTCTTTGTCTAGGGATCCAGGCCTAGAGCGAGTTCGGCAGAGGCTCTACCACTAAGCAATATCCCCAGCAGCTATGTGCATGTGTGTGCTGGGCAGAGAACAGCGTTCAGGAATTGACTCAGTTCTTTCACCGAGTCCCGAGGATTGAACTCAGGTCGTCAGGCTTGGTGGCCAGTTCCTTAAGTACTTTTACTCACTGAGTTCAGCTTTTTCTTTTTTTCTTTTTTTCTTTTTTTTTTTTTTTTTTTTTTTGGTTTTTTTCATGACAGGGTTTCTCTGTGTAGTTTTGACTCGCTTTGTAGACCAGGCTGTCCTTGAACTCACAGTAATTCACCTGCCTCTGCCTTCCTGAGTGCTAGGATTAAAGGTGTGCCACCACATTGGTACTCTTCTTTTTAAGACAATGTCTCTAGAGAGAGCTGTTCTCAGATTCCCCACGTAGCTAAGGATGACCTTGAATTTCTAATCTTCTTGCCTCCAACTCCTGAGTGCTGAGGTCATAGGTAGGTACCACCACCTGTGGCTTAGGCAGTGCTGAGACAACCCAGCTACGGGGGTGGGGGGGTGGGGTGGGGGTAAGCCTTTCATTCCAGCACTGCAGAGGCAGGTGGATCTCTGAGTTCAAGGCCAGCCTGGTCTACAGAGTGAGTTCCAGGACAGCCAGGGCTGCACAGAGAAACTCATTTCAAGAAACAAAGCAAAGAATGAGATAGCAGGAAAGCAAATCTAAGGAAGCTTCAAGCAGAACCTGATGGGCTGGGAAGCAGCTCACAGGCCACAGGTGCCAGGCGCAGGTGCCATCCCAGGACAGAGGAGAAAAAGAAGGGTAGATAGAGGGTGGGCCTGGAAGCGGAAGGCAGGAACTCCTACAATTGTTAGAAAATATCCCTACTTGGTTTCAGAGAGCCCAGCAAACCACACACAGAACAAAGAAACCCATACCCAGGAAATGACAGAGCAGCAGGTTCTCAAGGAGGCCTCGGATGGCAGAGGAGGCTGGGAGATGCCCACTGCCGCACTGCAGAGCCATCTCTGCAGCCCAGTGCCATCCTCCTGACCTCGGAAGCTCGGACTCACCCGCACAGGCTGGGAAGAGGGTGGAGGTGTGCTCAGTGACGGAGATGCCTGAGCACTGTCACCACCCGGGGGCCCTCCTCAGGAAAAGCTCAGAGTTAGCCAAATACAAACGTATGTGGCCTGGCAGCCACTCACCCATCGGTCCTCAGCTGCACCTCTCGGCCTCAAAGGCAGGAGAGCAGCGCAGAGTCCAGACAGGCAGCAGGCACAGCCAGTGTGAGCCAAACTTCTTTGCAGAAGTAATCGGGAGTGACATTCTGTTCCTTAGGCTGGACGGACAGACCTTAAATTATTTTCATTGTTCAACTATGTATATCACGTGTGTTTGATGTTTTTGTTGTTAGTTTTGTTTTTTTGAGACTGGGTCTGTCTGTGTATTTCTGCCTGGCCTTGCTTTTGCAGTGACCCTGTGCCTCCCAAGTGCTGGGATTACAGGAACTACAGGATCTACACCTGCTTGCTTTAAAGAGTGAGGAAGTGTCAGCCCCGAAGAAGCAAAGAGGAGCCCAAACACACATCACATTGAGAAGGGACGCTTTTTGATTAGATTTTGGTGTCTTGCTATGTAGTCCCGGCTAGCTTGAACCTGGCCACAGCCCTCCCGCCTCTGCCCTCCCAGTGCTAGGATCACAAACATGTCCCCCTGTTCTGCCTCTAGAACAGATCACTGGTGGCTTTCAGAGTGCTCTCAGTGGGGTTAGTCCCCTGGCTGAATGGTTTCCCAGAGAGTGGGATGGACAACTCAGGAAGCAACAATCAGGAGCCACAGTCCAGGGGGAGGTGGAGCAGGGGCTAGCAGCAGGAGCTTGCCGTGAGCAGGTGGGCGAGGTGGGAAAGGGGACGGAGGAGGTGAGGGTGCGATGCCAACCTTGCGGTGACCTTGGGCAGGACAGCCAACTACTCCCCGTCCAGGACAGTGACTGGAGCAGAGGGCAGACTGGCTGCCAATGCTGACACGCCTTCCCCGTTCTCAGACTTTCCACTCTGACTCTTGAACAGTAGCTGAGGGCACCTCTGCCAGGCAGGACCTGTGTGTCCAACAGCAGGAGAGCTGGGCCTGGGTCAGAGTGAGAGTGCGAGCTGCTGTCCACATGGTGTCCGCATGCTGTCTGCATGCAGCCTGGGAGCACCTGGCTGGCAGCTGGAGAGACAGCAGAAGCAGCACCCGTGACCAAAGGCTCCCGGGGAGCATGGGCTGAGAGCATGATGGCGGCACCTGGCCGTGAGACGCTTGCAGCCGCAAGTCACAGGCTCCTGGTGAAGGTGCGTGGAGCAGAGCTTCACAGCAAGTGTGACGCAGCGCCATGTCCGATCAGCCACCGGGACCAGCACTGGCCATGTCCTGCCACAGGCACCCTGCCCCCCCCCCCCCCCCCCACGGGCCAGAACACAAGCTTGCACCAACTTGCAGGGCCAGTAGGAGGATGCGGCCTCTGGCTGGCCCCGGGCGGTCCACACTGTCCTCTTCCCACGGTGACTGGGAGGTCTTGTGAGTCACAAAGCCTGTCCCCTTCTCCCACAGATTGACTTTTGTCAGTAAGGGGATGCATCCCTAGAGCCCACACACCTGCTTTCCGTGGCTGTCACGGCCACCCCGACCTGCCCAGGGGGCCGCTCACACCTGTGCCCTAGGCAGTCTGCCTGCTGCTTGGAGCTCCGTGGGGAAGATGGGGAAGAAACAGCTGCCATCCCCCAGCCTGAGTTCGGAATGTGGCTGATAGCTTTAGCAGCTATTTCGTAATGAAAGTAAAAGTTAAAAAAAACAAAAAGTGAGTTCAAGGCCAGCCTGGCCTACACAGTGAGTTCCAGGACAGCCAATGCTACACAGAGAAACCCTGACTCGAAAAACTAAAAACAGCAAAGACTTCTGTCTTCATGGTTCACCCAACAAAGGATTTTGTTGAGAGAAGCTGGGCATCATCTGTGCAGTCTAGTGGTTTATTTATCTCTCCTGGTGCAGGCCTGGCGTCCTGGAGGCTTGGGCGTGTGTAACTGAGCTTTCTCTGTAGACCAGTACTGGAATGGCTTGTGAAGCTAATTTCTGGACACAGTGCTACCTTGGCAGATGAGGTCTCTGGTGAAGGGGTGGCTGACCTCGCCGTGTTAGCGGGCGTGGGTAGGACCAGTCCCCAGCCTGCGGGCCTCGCTTCAGAAACTCGGGTGGACTTTCTTCAGGGTTGTTTTTGAGGTGTTTGCACTTCAGCGCACTGTGAGCACAAACTGACTGCTGCATGGTCCTGGATGCCTAACAGTGCTGATGAAGCCACACCAGGGGCCGACGTGTACCGGTGTCCATGTTGAAGGACATGGAGAACCGCTGAGCAGCTGGGGCCACCAGCCGTCTTTAATCCCAGCATTCGGGAGGGTGAGGTAGGAGGATCAGGCCGGAGGCATGCTGCTGGAGGCTGGGACCGCCTGCCTCACACCGCCAGGTTCTGAGGTGGGAGCCAGCGCTGTCTCACCCCAACCCCCAGGGCCTTCAGTGGCTTCTATGGTTTCCTGCCCAGGTTCTGCCAGGGTTGGGGCAAGGCCTCAGCCCCACAACCAGCTCTGGACAGCTTCCTGGGGTCTGGGTCGTACAAATCGACACCTGAGAGAGCGCCCCCCACACACACCCCAACTTCTACCCCACCACGCACACCTAGCCACCTGCAAGCCAGGCTTCCTCTCTCACCTTCATTCTTGCAAAAGCCTCAAGTCTTTCTGAGTAGTGCTGGCCCAGTGCCTGGGCCCCATTCTTCTGCTCCCTGAGTTACTGGATAGCCCGAGGGCCCAGCACCCACCTGCAGACACTGGGAGGCATGCCCCCTCCCGAGGCCCCTCCCACCTAAGGGCATCCCTCACCCCGCCCATCTCCCTAGCACCTGCCTCCTGCCCTCAGCACAGCCAACAGGTGAATCCTCCCCAGCTTCACTCTGCCGCCCCAGGCATCAGCCTCATTCTCTTTCTCTTATTTATCTTGAGTCCCTTCCACCTCTTCAGGAATGTCCCTAGGGGTGGGGACACTGGAGGCTTTGTCTTGGATAATGGACTACCAGTGTGCAGGATAAAGGAGAGATGGATGTCTGCAGCCTGGTGGGGTGGGGCTAGAAAGAATTTCAGGAAGTAAAACTGATGGCTGATAGGGACACTTCGAAGCATGGGCCACAGCTCAAGGGTGAAGCCCTAGCCTAATATCCAGAAAGCTCTCATTCCTCCCCCACCCCACCCCACATCCCCCAGACTAAGGCTTGCCCCATACAATGGTGCACACCTGTAATTCCAGCATGGGTCAGGAGAAGAAAGCCTATTGAGACAGACTGGGTACCCAGAAGACCCTGTTGTGGGAAGGAAAAAGAAAAAAAAAAGTAAGGCTTTAAAAATACAAGTACTTCCTAAATGAAAGTATTAAATATGATCAGGGCAGCGGTTTTCTCCAGAGTGAAGAAACCTTTAGTGTAATCCTAACTGAAATGTGGACAGACTTTCTCTTGAAGCCAAACAAGTGGATTTTCAAGTTCCACAGCAGTGAAACGCCTGGGGAAGAGGCCATCAGCCTGCCGTAGCCTTCTGCACATTAAGCATTAAGACATGTGATGCAAGGCTGGGCGTAGCTCAGCGATAGAGACGCACCGCCCGCCCGTGTGCAAGGCGCTAGGGTCACTGCACACACACACACACACACACACACACACACACACACACACACACACAC
>NW_026596131.1:15582790-15658741 GCF_907164565.1 Psammomys obesus | reverse complement strand
CACACACACACACACACACACACACACACACACACACACACACACACGGGCACTGGGGACAGGACCAGCCTGAGCAGAGCGGGCCTCCAGCTCGAGATGGAGGGCTTCGGATCCTGGCAGCACTGCGGGCACTGTCTCCACCAGCAGCATTTCCGGGGCCCTGGGTGGCCCTCAGCACCAAAAATAATCATAAAGATCTGACTGGAAGGGTTCCTTCCGAGTCCCAGCAAAGGCCAGTCACTCCAAACAGCTGCTCCAGACACCTCGGGAGAAGCCAGGTCCCAGCAGGGCCTCAGGGCCTCATCCACAAGACCTGTGTCCAAAGCTCAGTCCCAAGGTAGACCTCAGCTACCTTGTTGGAGTACAAGCAAGCATTGGTGTCTGTTCCAGGACTTAGGAGAGTCCAGCCTTCCTAGTGTCTGTCCCAGCTTCGCAAGTGGCAGGGGTGTCAGAGAACCTACTAGGTCTCTGGAGGAAAGTGGTTCCAGTGGCAACCTGGCTATGCCTTCTGTCTCCCCGAGTTGAAAAACAGTCTCTCCTGCCTCCAATCCACCCACTGGCCAGTGAGTTCCCTTCCACCTACCCAGCTGCCAGGGCCAGGGGTACTGGGTCTCTAAACACGTTGGCCCTTTTCCTTCCAACAGCAGGCAGCCCTCAGCAGCTGCTCTCCTGCCGTGTCTGAAGGTGTGCGGGGCTGGCAGATCCTTCCCAGGCTCCACTGCCCTGCCAGGCGAGGTCTGTCCCAGCGTCTCCCATGTGTCATCTTCCACACTGCATGCGGTGCTACAGGGCCCTTGTCCTTGTGGGAGCCCACGGTTGGACAATTATCTAGAAGGGAAATAGCTAGGTCAAAGGTATGGGGAGTTTGAAGTGTTACCAAATTGTTGTAAAAGAGCCTGGCCGCGTGCCTGCCGCTGGCTGCCGGTGGAAGGCGGCTCTCTGCCCCACTGCGGCACCCCAGATGGAACTGACACTTCCTTGCTGGTTTTAACTTACAATTATTTGGGGGGCTTGGGTTTTTTTTGGTTTTTTTTGGTTGGTTTTGTTTTGGAAACAGGGATTCCTGTAGCTCAGGCTTGTCTCGGACACTAGGTAGTTTAAAATGATTTTGAACTTTTGATTCTCCTGCCTCCGGCTCCTTAATTTGCAATTACTTGTTTTGCTTACGTGGTTGGTTCAGTTTGTTGCTGTTTGTTTGGGTGTTTTTGAATCAGGGTGTGACTTTATAGCACTGACTCTCCCAGAACCACGCACTGTGTAGTTCAGGCTGGCCTTGAATGTACCAAAATCTGCCTCTGCTTCCGGAGTGCTGAGATTGAAGGTGTATGCCACCACACCCAGCCCCTTATCTGCAGCTTTGAAGCTGTAGACATTTCATGGTTGGGTTTAATATGGATTTGTGACCTTTTCACAGAGGACAGGGGAAGCTGGAGACTTAGGGCGACAGACTCTCGGCGGTCTAGAAAGGGAGCCTCTACCTAGGAGAGGGGCGGTGCTGGGAGGCCAGGGCCGGGCTGAAGGGCTACCCCGCGTGAAGCGGGGGCTGAATCCTTCAGGTTCTTGGTTTGAGGTGCACAAGACAAAGTCCCAGGTACAATGAGCCCATTTTCAAGTGGCAGCTGAGGCCAGATCCCAGTCACCAAATAACTGCTTAGTGCTCCTGGCCTGCACAGACCTAACCAGAGCTGCCCGGAAGGGGTGGGTTAGCAGGAGGGCTGAGGTTGTCCAAGGGCCACAGGGTCCCGGGTGGAAGCGCCTGACGATCGAGGCTACCAGTCCGGACTAGCCCAGCTCCTCCGATCAGTCTGGGCTCCTCCCGTCTGTGCAGTGCAGTGGCTGGGTTGAGCGGTTTGTTTTTTCTTTTAAAAACCCTCATGGCACAAGCCTTTAACCCCAGCTCTGATAGGCAGAGGGAAGAGGATGATTATGAATTCAGGGCCAGCCTGGCTACATACTGGAGCCCAGTCAAAAAGCAAGAAAATAAAATAAAATAAATAGAAAAAAAAAGGTTGGTGTTTAAAATGTTAAGGTAAAATGTGCTGTAGTTGCAAGTCATTTCTTAAACCCCACTTATGTAACAGCTTCTGTGCCATCTGACAGTGACCACACTGTCCCGCAGGCCGCCCTTATCTGAAGATCCAGAGGGAAAAGAAAGGACTGAACAACCGGCCCTTGTCTGATGGCCTGCTTGTGGAGGCTCACTGTCGCAGGCTCGAATGGCCAGCCCTCCACCTCAGGAGAGTACTCCTGGTCTGAGTGTCTCCAGCAGGGAAGGAGGGTGGGGAGAGGGAGGGGCAGGCAGGAAGTGGCCAGTGGGCTAGGCCTTGGGCACACCCACAGCTGCCCCTCCCTGGCTCCTTGGAGCCAAAGCTTCTGTTTCTAGGGAAACTGGAAACGTTTTTTTTTTTTTTTTTTTTCTTTAAAAAACGTTCGCTTTGAAACCTGTTTGGCAGGATTTCCCTCTGTAGCCTTGGCTGTCCTAGACCTCAGATCCGCAGACCAGGTCACCCGGAGCTGAGAGATCCACCTGCCTCTGCAACCCTAGTGTTTGGATCAAAGGTTGCGCCACCACCACCCAACTACAGAACAATTATTCTTTCCTTCTTTCTTTCTTTCTTTCTTTCCTTCCTTCCTTCCTTCCTTCCTTCCTTCCTTCCTTCCTTCCTTCCTTCCTTTCTTTCATTCTCTTTCTTTCTTTCATTCTCTTTCTTTCTTTTCTTTGTTGTTGGGTTTCTCTGTGTAGCTTAGCCCTGTAGCCCAGGCTGGCCTCAAATTCAGAGCTCCTCCTGCCTCTGCCTCTAAAGTGCTGGAATTAAAAGCGTGTGCCACTACTGCCCTGCCAACATGATTCTTGTAAGGATCAAGAGAATATCTTTGTGGATAAAAGTGCCGCTCAAGCCCTGAGTTCAGATCCTGCCCCCACATAGGCCCAGTGTGGCAGCATGGGCCTGCCATGGTGGATTCAAACTCAGTGAGAGA
This sequence comes from Psammomys obesus, assembly GCF_907164565.1. Classification (NCBI taxonomy): domain Eukaryota; kingdom Metazoa; phylum Chordata; class Mammalia; order Rodentia; family Muridae; genus Psammomys; species Psammomys obesus. The sequence continues at coordinate 15,655,762 of NW_026596131.1, read as the reverse complement.
CCTCATTTCAAAGCATTCAGACACCTCAGCCAGGTGTGATGGCGCACACCTGTGACCCTAGCCTTCTCTATGAAGGCCAGCCTGGTCTACATATCAAGTTCCAGGACAGCTAGAGTGACATAATAGAGACCCTGTCTCAAAAAATTAAGTTAAATCGGGCGGTGGTGGCACACGCCTTTGAGCCCAGCACTCAGTAAGCAGAAGCAGGCAGATCTCTGAGTTCGAGGCCAGCCTACAGAGAGAGTTCCAGGACAGCCAGCCCTAAACAGAGAAACCCTGTCTCAAAAACAACAAATTAAGGTACTGTAATGCAAGGTCTCTGAGTTCAAGACCAGCCTACTGTACAGAGTAAGTTCTAGGACAGACAGGACTACCCAGAGAAAAACCAAAATAAATAAAATAAGGGGCTGGCAAGATGGCTTAGTGGGTAAAAGCGCTTGCTGCCAAACCTGACAGTTAGACTTTGGTCCCTGGGACATGGTAAGGAAAGAGCTACCACAGACGGACCTCTGACCTTCGATACATGTGTGACAAGTGTGTCCACAGCACACACAACAACAAGTTGGGTTGGAAAGATGGCTCAGCCAAGTAGAGCGCTTGCTGCTCTTGTCACGGACATGGGTTTGATTCCCAACACTCACATGGCTGCTCACAACCTCTCTAACTCCAGTTCCAAGGTCCACCGCCCTCGTCTGGCTGCGTGCACACGTGGCGCATCGGCCAATGGGCCGCGGAAAGACCGTGCACCTAAAAGTAGGCCAGTCTTTAAAAGAGACTGGGAACTAATTAGATTAAACTTTAAACATTGGAACCTTAGCACTCAATTGAGTCAAAACAAAGTATGGGCTGATCCCAGAGGCTTTCAAACTCGGGGGAGGAGGGGGGCAGTGCGCCCCTGGAGCCTCCCACGTGTGCGGCCTCCATCCAGTCACTGAGCGGCCTCACTGTCAGTGCCAACTGAGGAGCTGATAGACTGTAGGGAGAGACGGCTCAGCAGCTAAGAACACGGCGGTGGCCAGGCACAGTGGTTCACGTCTGTGATTCTAGCACTTTGGGAAACAGAGGCAGGTAGATCTCTGAGTTTGAGGGCCAGCCTGGTTTACAAAGTGAGTTCTAGGACAGCCAGAGACTCTGAGAAACCCTGTCTTGAAAACCCATTAATAGTGAACTGCAGAGATGGCTCGGAGGTTAAGAGCACTGGCTGCTCTTCCAGAGGTCCTGAGTTCAATTCCCAGCACCCACATGGTGGCTCACAACCACCTATAATGAGATCTGGTGCCCTCTTCTGGCCTACAGACACACATTGTTTACAGAACAATGCAGGCAGAACATTGTATACAAAATAAATAAGTCTTAAAAAAAAAGAAAACCCATTAATAATAATAGCAATAATAATAATAACAGGACCTCTGTCCAGTTCCCAGCCACCCCCACGGCTCACACTGGAGTCTTTTGAGATTCCAGTCCCGGGGAATCTGGCACATACTTCTGGCCTTTGAAGGCACCGCAAAAAATGTTGTGCATAGACATCCATTTAAGGAAGACACTAAAACACACAAAATAAAAATAAATAAAACAACTACCTAGGCAGTGGTGGGAAAGTGCCACAGACCTTCGACCCCAGTGCTCTGGAGCCAGAGCAGGCAGATCTGTGGAAATTCAAGGCCAGCCTGTCTCCAGAGTGAGTTCCAGGACAGCCAGGGCTACACAGAGAGACCCTGCTCAGAAAACAAACAAACAAAATAATAAAATACAATCTAAGGAGAAGAAAGGAAGGAAGGAAAGAAAAAGAAAGAAAGAGACTCCCTGGTGAGGGCTCACCCTCCATTCTCAGCTCGGGAGCCTGCGGATAGCTGGCTTGTTCAAGGCCAGCATGGACTATACCAGGACCCATCATAAAAAGAGGGAATGTGGATACGGTGCAAATATTGTGATCTAGCACGGGGCCAGGAGCAGAGGCAGAACCAACACAGGCTACGTGAGACCCTGTTTTAAAAAAAACAAGAACGGGGCACTGGGGAGAGGGTGAGCGGTTAAAAGCACATGTTGGTTTGTGCAGAGGACCTAAGTTCAATTCCCACACCACATGGCGCCTCCCAGCACTCCTTAAGTCAGTGCCAGTAAACCTGACACCCTGGTCTGACGTCATGGTGCCAGGCACACACAGGGTGCACACATTACACAGGTGGGCAAAACATACAGGAGAAATAATACTTTTTAAGGAAGGAAAGGTGAAAAGGTGAAGTGGGGTAAGGATGGGAAGGAAGGAAGGGGGGCCAGGAAGGTGGGACAGGAAGAGAAGAGGCCTGTGGGAAACTGTAGTGGCTCACACAGGCAGCTTAGCTTCAGAATGGGGTGTGGGCTTTAGCAGGAGTGAGGTTATTTTGAGGCTTTCCCTGCTTTGCTGCTGTTAGGCCAGCCTGGCATCCTGTGATGCTCTTTAACCGGGAGTCCCTGACACCTGTCCACTCTCCAGCTCTCCAGGTGCTTTGTGTCTCTTGTGAAATCCAAGGTGAGCTCAGGAGAGCGGTCAAGATGTCCTTGTGGGACATGGCAATGAGCTGCTTGTGATGCATTATTTGTGATAAGAAAAGTCAGTGAAAATCTCACAGAATGGCAACTCCAAGAACAGTCTGTGACTACTGTAAGCTGACCCAGAACGTGGTGTTCCTTTCCTGTCTGCTCCTCACCCTAAGTGACAGAGAATTCCCCCAGGTCCGAATAACCTGAGCTGGACAGTGGACATGAGGCTCTGGTGGCCAAGGTGAGACACACAGGCAGGAGATCTGGGAACAACAACCCTGGAGGGAAAGCAGGCCCCTCAGGAGCCCCGTCAGGAGGGGCCCAGCCTGTGCAGGCCTGGCCCCCAGCCCCGCCACTGTCACGCAGCCTTGATCTACAGCCAAGACTGCTCTCACTCAGGAGGTCAAGGCTCCTCTCCATCTCCCAGCATTTCTGTCCTTAGCCTGGTCCCTATTTTTGAATGAGAGCAACACTGCTCTGCGATGCCTGCACTCAGCTCCACAGCATCGGAGAAACCTGTGCAGGGCTGGAGAGAGGGCTCCGCCGTTGAGAGTACTGGAGGCTCTTCCGGAGGACCTGAGTTTGGTTCCAGGGCCCACAGAGCTGCTTACAGTCCATACCTCCGGTTCCAGTGTTCCAGTGTGTGCTCCTACACATAAAATAGAAGTGAATATTTTTTAAAAAAGAAAAAAAAGTGGGGCATGGTGGCTCATGCCTTTAATCCCAACACTCAGGGGGGCAGAGGCACGCAGATCTCTTTGAGTTCGAGGACAGCTTGGTCTGCAAAGTCCAGGACAGCCAAGGCTACCCTGTCTTGGAAAAAAAAAAGGAAGGAAGAAAGGCCAGTTGGTGATGGCACACACCTTTAGAACAGCCAGGGCTACATACACAAAAATTTTTTCAACAAACAAAACAACAAAACTGCTTTAGAAAAATGGAAATAACTGGGCACGGTGGTGCACACCTGTTATCCCAGCATTTGGGAGGCAGAGGCAGGCTGCTCGCTCCAGGCCAGCCTGGTCTACAGTGGGAGTCCAGGGCAGCCAGGGCCACACAGAGAAACCCTGTCTCCAAAAACAACAACAACAAAAGGAACTAAACAAGCAAACCCGTGGAGGTCCTGTTGCTGTCTGAGCTGTGGTCCTTCAGGACAGACACAATTTTGAGACATGGAAGCCCCAGAGATCTGTTGGGCTTTTAAAACTAGTTCTGAGAAGTGCCAGCTGCCACTTAGGAAAGCAATGTGTTGAAGTCCCTTAAGCAAAGCAAACACTTTAGAAATAACCAGATCGGCTTGCTTCCTAGCCGCATTTATTCCAGGCCCACAGAAGGCCCAGTGCCCACTTCCGCTTCTGCAGGCTCTGGTGATAAGGACAGGACTCTAAGGTTCCCCATGAACAACTGGTTAACTGGGTGAAGATGCAGAGCAGCTGTTTGCAGACGCAGGGCAGAAGTCACTGAGTGCACCCTTGCAGCGGAGGAGCAGAAGTCCGTTCTGGGATGTCTGGCCTTCAGTCAGGGCTGCAGGGAACCAGTGAGCCCAGGTGGAGAGCGCAGCGGAGATGAGAATGGAACTTGGAGAGGACTGGAGGAGGCAGGAGCATCTCCGCTTAGAAGCCAGCCTGTCTACAGAGTGAGTTCCAGAACACCCAGGGCTACACAGGGAAACCCAGTCCTGAAAAAGCAAAAAGAAAACAAACAAATGAATAATAAATGAAAGAGAGGAAGTATACAGAAGAGAGCTCCCAATATTCCACTGCACGTGCGGGGCAGCAGATGGAGGAGGGCTTGTCTGGCCTGGCCACGCCTCTGCTTATCCCAGCACCACAAAGTGAAACACAAGCCCAGGACGAGGGCCACAAGTTCAAGGCCAGCCTGCTCTACATGCAAAATTCCAAACAAGCTAGGTCTACACATAGGACCCTGTTTCAATAATTCCTCTCCCAAAAAAAACTTTTTTTTTTTTTTTTTTTGGAGGCCAGTCTGGGATACATAGCTTGAGATCGTATCTCAAAAAAGCAGTGAGATGAAGAAAAAGAAAAAGAAAAAAGAAAAAAAGAGAGGGAGAGGGAGGAGTTAAGGGAGGAAGAAAGAAAAAGAAAAACTGCCAGGGTAGGGGCTGTTCAGGCCCCAGACAGTATGAGTGCGCATCCCCGGGGACCGCCCCCTTCCGTGCAGGAGGGCGAAGCTGCATCTCCATCTACATCCTGTATGGTAGCTCAGCTGAACCAAAATCAAGCCAGGCTCCTCTGAGAGACAGAGGAGATTTCAGGTGTGCAAGAAAATGTCCAGGGCCAAGTGGTGATGGCACACGCCTTTGATCCCAGCATGCGGGAGACAGAGGTAGGCGGATCTCTGGGAGTTCGGGGCCAGCCAGGACTGCATAGTGAATTCCAGGACAGCCGGGACTACACAGAGAAACCCTGTCTGCAAAACACAAAACAAAACAAAACAAAGCAGGGATATCAGTCAGTGAGAAGAGCCTCAGAAATGTGGGAAGTGGTTGACCTCGAACTGTTAGGAGGGCGGGTGGGCTAGGGGCGTGGCTGATGCGGCAGAGTGCTCGCCGGCATGCGCATGGTCCAGGGTCCAATCCCCTCACTGCATAGACCAGTACAACCCCATAATCCCAGCACGCAGATGAGGCAGGAGGACCAGAAGCTGAAGGTCATCCTTGGCTGCCTAGCTCAGTGGTTCCCACCCTTCCTGATGCTGTGACTTTCTAATACAGTTCCTCGTGTTGTGCTGGCTCCAGCCATGAACTATTTCATTGCTGCTTCATGACTGTGATTCTGCTGTTATGAATCATAGGATAAATATCTCGAATGCAGGGATTTGATATGCGGCCCCAAGAGGTCTGCCCCTGCAGGCTGAGCACTGCTGGCTGAGGTAGTTCTAGGCCAGCCTGGGCTAGTGTCAGCACATTTGGGGGTGGCTGCTTTTTTAAAAAAAGTTTGTCAGTTTGTTTTTCTCTTTTTTCAAAATTATTTTCTTTACATCCAGACCTCACTTTCCCTCCCCTCCTCTCAGGCCTTGCTCCTCCCCTCCCCTCTGCCGTGCCTCATCCTCTCCTTTTCTGTTTCTTGTTGTTTTTCCTTTTTAATAATTTATTTAATTTCATGTGCATTACTGTGAAGATGTCAGAGCCCTTGGAATTATGAGCTGCCATGTGGGTGCTGAGAATTGAACCCCAGTCCTTTAGAAGAGCAGACAGTGCTCCTAACCACTGAGCCATCTCTCCAGCCCTTTTTCTTGTTTTTTTAAAACAAGAAGCCTTGCCAGATGGTGGTGGCATACACCTTTAATTCCAGTCATAATCTTCATCGTCTTACAGAAAAAGAGGTGAGGGACAGAAGAGGTATTCTGTGTGGTTTGTTCTCCGTGAGGGTTGTCTGGTTTTATTTACAGTGAGGTTCGCTTTATGGCTCTGGCTGGTCTGGAACTCGCTGTGGTAGGCTGACCTCAGACTCACCGGGATCCACCACCTCTGCCTCCCTGGCGATGGGATTGACAGGCACGATGATCACACTTCTCAAATAATCGGTGTCCTCAGGAGGCGGTGCCAAACAAGCCTGCCGACCCCTGGAGCCCACAGAAAGGTGGGAGGGTGACGCCATGTGTTTCTTCTGGCCTCTGAACCTGCACTGTGGACAGCCCATATCATACACACACGCTCACACACACACACAAGCAATATTTTAAGAAGGTGATAAAGATGGCCAGGCATGGTGCCGCACACCTGTGATCCCAACCCTCAGGGAGGCAGAGGCAGTGGATCTCTGTGAGTTCCAGGCCAGCCTGGTCTGCAGAGTGAGTTCCGGACAGCCAAGGCATTAATTAATTAATTAATTAATTAATTAATTAACAAAGTGATATTAAAGCCATCAAAGAAAAACTAGCACATTACACATAAGAAAGGAAGATGAAAATCCTGATAAGCTTCTCTCAGAAATCAAAAGCCACAAAGCAGGATTTCCCCTGGAAATCAGACCACACCTAGTCTGCTGTGTCTTCCTCCCTGTAACTTTAGTGCTTAGGTTGAGATAGAAGGGCTGAAAGGTCTAGGCTATCCTGTGCTACCTACATAGAAATCTTGTCTCCAAAAACAGTAACAACAACAAAACAGAAACAAAAGCTAGTATGGTGTGTGTAGCTTAGTGTCAGGACAGTAGGGGCTGAGGATGTTCAGCAGATAGAGTTTGCCTGGAGTCCACGGGTTTTGCATACCCAACACTTCATCAATGAGCACAACAGCGCAAGTCTGTCATCCTAGCATAGGGGAGGCAAAGGCAAGAAGAGCAAGTATTTCAGCTATATATGGAGTTCTGGGCCAGCCTAGGCTATGTGAGACCTTTAAGAAGAAGAAAAGAAGAAGAGGAGGAAGAGGAAGGAAGAAGAAGAAGGAAGAGAAGAAGAGGAAAAGGAAGAAGAAGATCAGCAGCTGGGTGGTGGTGGCAAATATCTTTAAGCCCAACACCTGGGGTTGGGGGCAGAGGCAGGCAGATCTCTGTAAGTTTGAGGCCAGCCTGGTCTACAGAGCCAGAGGACAGCCAGGGCTACACAGAGAAACCTTGTCTCAACACACACCCCCTTTATAGAAAAAAAAGGTATGGCCTGGCATGTATGAGACAGAATTGTAGTTTCCTAGACTAACATATTTACGTGGTCTAAGCACTGTGTTAACCGACTGGGAGGAAGAGCCAAGACTTGGCTATGTCCTATCCCTAGGAGCCCACATAGCAGCCTGGCAGTGACAGACCTCTGTAGACCTGTGTAGTCTCAGTTCCTCCTGAGAGCACGGCAGAGGATCAGTGGAACCTGGGAGCTCCAGGCCAGCCCAGAAAGTACATGTGTTTTGTGTTCCTGGGTGCTCTGCCTACATGCACGTATGTCTGAGGTGGTGCCTTCTGGAACTAGAGTGAGCCAGGAGCTCCCATGTGGGTGCTGGGAATTGACCCCGGGTCCCCTGAAAGAGCCGCCAGTACTCTTAACCACTGAGCCATCTCCAGCCCCATCTCTTTTTTCTTTTATTTTTTAAGGCAGGACCTAATATAGCTCAGGGTGACCTGGCACTTATTATTATGACACTGAACTAGCCTCTTGCCTCCATATCTACTGTGCCCAGATTACAGGAGTTGTCACCACATCCACGGGGGAACCTCCCCCTTGAAAAAAATCTAAAAGCAGATTAAGAAAGCCAAGAATCCAGCAACAGAAAAACAGCTGCCCAGTTAACACAGCTGCTGTAGGTTAATTTTTTTCAGTGAGAGGATTAAGTCCCAACAAGGAGTGTTTCTGGATAGAAGGGCCTGTGTGGCAAGGGGCAGATGTGCGAAAGAAGGCCACAGCGTGCGTGTGCTGTGTCTGCATACATGCAGACAAAACACAGGAAAACAAGACCTCCAGAGGGAGGAGAAAAGGACCAAAGGAACAGAAGCCCAAGAAACGGAGGGAATGGGCTCCAGCTGCATTTGGTGAATCAGGATTTGGTGGCAGAACAGGTATGCAGAGAGGGCCCTGCCGGCATTCAGCCCTGCACTGGGCCCAGCAGACCAGGCTTGATGTCAACATGGAATTTCTGAGGCCACTCTTCCTGTCCAGCTTAAAGCCAAGCTCTTTACCTTACCTTCCAGAAATTGGACCTCGAGAGACAACTGCCAAATTCCCAAACAGGCCACTTGGCAAGATAACAGAGTTCTCTCCGTCCTAATCCCGTCACAAAATGGCCTACCTAAAGGGAAGCGGTGTTGCTTAATCAATCGTTTTCTATTGTCTTAGCTGCCAGGTCCAACCTTACAAAGAAAGTAGTTTTATGTAGTTAGGATGGAGCCAAGGGTCATTGGTAAGAAAGTGCTCCACCGCTGAGCTACATCCCAAGCAAGGACAGGAACTTTAAAATAACATTTCTAGCTGAGCCCGTGGCAAAGGCCTGTAATTCCAGCTTGGGCAGCAATCTTACTGTCTCAGCCTCCGAAGTGCTGGAGCATGAATAGGTGTGAGTCACCATGCTCAGCTACATACACGTTAGCTGGCTTTATCTCCAGGCCACACACCATACCATAACATTTTCTTAACATAATCTTTTCATTTGATGATTCTATTGATGGCTTACCAACAGAAAAAGGCCAAAGCAAGCAAAAAATAGAATAAATCTGCACCCCTGATTTCAGCCAAAATGGGCTGGAAACGCTTTTAAAAAGTGTTTGTACTTGAATTCATATTAAACATGTGCATACTTTTTCTGTCATCTCTAAGAATACAGCGCAGCAGGTGTCTGTAGGGAGAGGACTCATACTGTATTTTATGGAATTAGGGGAGGTGATTTAGAGTCAGTGTCACCATCCAAACACTGAGACATTCCATATGAAAACTAGGGCAGATTTTAGTGCTGGGGAGGGAGATGGCCTGGAGCTGAGCCCCTGTAAGCATCAAAACATGACTCCACTATGGTTCTAGCCATTGTGTACCAGAAAATAGGGACAAAGACCAAAGGAGCTACTAATCATAAATCATGATGTCACTGAGTGTGTGGGTGAGCTTGTTGCTGCAGCCGTACCAACCCTGGCGCTTGGCACTGGGTCCTAAGACATTTTGCTATAAAGCATACCAAGTGGCCAAAGGCAGAATTTTCCCCATTGAGTAGAAGGTGTGACTAAGTGCAGGGAAGCAAGGTTTTATAAAAACGCACTCGGAGGAGAAGCCGGAGCGCAGCTCGCTGGGACCAAGGGCACAGGTCTCAGCCACTCCTCTGATGGAGGGAGTACTCCAGCATCACAGAGCACCTTTAAGGACCATGAATGTGCGTGTTTTCCTCCCAGGCCCACAGGCAGGGCAGTGGTTGGGTGGAGGCCACAGGGAGCCGGGCAGGAGCTGTACCGACATCCACAGGCAGATGTGGAGAGGTTTGTGTTACAGTGACCCTGGGCCCATTTTGTCACACTCCAGCCAGCACTGTGTGAATCAGGTGAAAGGTGGGGATCTTTTCACCTCAAACGTTCATCCCTGACCAACCATATTGGCTGTTTCTCTTTTTTTTTCTTTTAACTTGAATTTGAGCTTTCAATCCTCCTGCATCTCTGCCTCTTAGGTGTTGAAATTAGTGTGAGCCACCACACTGAGCCTCTTTGTTAGTTTGGTTGGTTTTGGTTTTGAGACAGGGTTTCTCTGTGTAGCCTTGGCTGTCCTGGACTCACTCTGTAGACCAGGCTGGCCTGGAACTCAGAGAGATCTACCTGCCTCTAACTCTCCATTAAAGGAATGTTCCACCACACTAAGCTTATCTTAAAACATTTTCATGATGACTTAGATGAAGAAAAAAAATTAGAAACATTCATGATTTGGAAAAAAAAAAAAAAAAAAAGGCCGGGTAGTGTATCGAATCCGGCATTCAGAGGCAGAAGCAGACAGATCTCTGAGTTTGAGGCAGGAAGCACTCTTCATTCCAGTATCACGTGGTCTGCTCCCAGGAACCCACCAAAAGAATAAAAATAAAAAAAAAAAAAAAGAGAGTCCAGGCATGGTAGCACGCACCCATGGTCCCTACCTGGGAAGCAGGCAGGAAGGTCTGTGAGTCTGCCTGAAGCCAAATGATAAGAGTCCTCATCTTCTCTTGTGGAAAATCCCAGTTTGTTTGTCTGTGCATTCATTTGTTTTATTGTAAGAGTGTTTGCCTTTATGTCTGTGTGCCTGGTGCCTTCAGAATTCAGGAGAGGGCACTGGGTCCTCCTGACCTGGGGTGAGGGATGTTTTTAAGCCACCAAATGGATGCTTGGACGTGAATCCATGTCCTCTGCAAGAGCAATAGGTGTTTTTAGCCATTGAACCATTATTTTTGCCCCTGGGGTCCCCAGTTTAACCCCAGCACTGCAAAGCAAAGTTCCCTGGCCTGACTGCATACAGTTATAATCCGAGCACTCAAGAGGCTGAGGCAGGGGGATCACAAGTTGGAGACCAGCTTTAGCTACCCAGTGTGATCCTGTCTCAAAAAACAGGCAAACAAAAAAAAACATATTAACCACTCCTCTCCAGAGCATCTGAATTGAGGGCTTGGGCTTTGGGATAAATGGCTCAGTTGGTAGGGTGCCTGAGCTAGCACGCACAAAGCCCTGGGTTCAATGCCTGGCAATATGCAAAGAGAGGTAAAGGCAAGAGGATCAAAGTCACAAATTGGAAGCCGCCATGGGAAACATGAAACTGATTAAAGAAAAAGGAAAACAAGAAAAATTACTAAAATATTTAAGCACATACCTTACAAAATAGATAAATTGCCAGGAAGTGCTAGGAAGATGCCCTCTATCGTATATAAATTACTTCTTAATAAAAATTATTTCAGAGGCCTGAGAAATGGCTCACCAGGTTAGGGCACTCTGAGCCTGACAACTTGAGTTCCGTCCAGGAATCCACACTGTAGCTTCCAGAATGCGTGCTGTGGCACACACACTCCATCTCCCCCCTCCCCCACGACACACTCATAGAATGCTACTACATTCTTTCTGCTTGGGGATCTGGGTCCATTACAGACAAAGTGAAGACAAGTCTGTGTAGGAAATGCCTTATCCTGCTGAGCCTGTTGTTTGGTGGCCATTTGCAGGATGCTTATTTTCACCAGGCCATTAGAGGCTTCTTAATTGTTCTCCCCTGTGGCATTTAGGGACACCAAGGGAGACCATTATTGTAGACAAGCAAGCCAGGAGCCCCAGCACCATGGGAGTGTAGTAGAACCCAGGGGACAGAGCCAGTGGAGGTGCCAGAAACCCATGCAGCACCTGCACACACACACACACACACACACACACACACACACACACACAACCCCCCAATAGCTTGAGTAAAAGTCTACCCTGGAGATTTAACTTTGAACAGGGTATAAATCAAGCCTCCGGGGCTGTCTTCTCCCATCCAGGCCCAGACACTGGGCAGCCCCGGGGAGTTTCACAGCAGCACCCGCCTTGCTGCTTCTGAAGCTGCAGCCCTCCAGCTGCCTCAGAAGGGCTCTGCAGTGTAGCTGGAGCTGCCGGCCTTCCTGAACCCCTGAACTTGGCTTCGCTTCTCTCTCCTGCCATGTAGACGATGCTGTCTTCCTTCTGTTTCTTCTCTTCCAGTCTATATACTCCTTTCCCTTTTCTTAAAGACTTGGCTGGGCCTCCCAGCGCCATGGTAACAGGAGTGGCGACAGTAGCTGTCTTGTGTCCTTCCTAAATAAGGGGATTAGGCTAAAGCTTCTAAATGTGATGATTGCTATGTGCTTCTCAATGGGACCTTTATCAAGTTTCTCCCAGCAGGGCTGGAGGCTGTGCTTAGCAGACACCAGCCTTGGGCTCCCCAGGACTGTAAAAAGGTACTTTCTATCTCTGACTTGGAGATGCCACCAACAGGCCTCAAACCTCGTCCATGCTTTATCTGTGCTGAAGTGTGAGTATGGTGAAGCAATGTCAGACCTGGTGAGGGTCACCTTGCAGTGCAGCCGTGAACTTGACTTTGCAATGATGTGCCCTCTTTAGCACTGATTTGGTTTGTTTTGCCTATATTTGTTTTATGTTTTGTGTACATGTGTCTGTGTACGTGTGTGTGTGTTTGCTTTTGAGACAGGGTTTCTCTGTCTCGGTTTCCTGGCTGTCCTGGAACTCACTCTCTATAGACAGGCTGGCCTCCAACTCAGACACTCACCTGCCTCTGCCTCCGGAGGGCTGGGATTAAAGGCCTGTGCCACCACCTCTGACTATTTTTGGGTTTTTGAGATAAATTGTCCCTATCTAACCCAGGCTGAACTTGAACTAATGACCCTACTGCTTCTGCCTCCAGTCATTAGCCCAGCTCTCACTCTTTAACCTAGCCCAGAGCTTGCTCTTTATCTTGTGAATAATTTGGAGAAGATAGGACTTGACTATTTCCTAATATTTCCTTCCTCACTTTTCCCCTTCCTTCCTTCCTTCCTTCCTTCCTTCCTTCCTTCCTTCCTTCCTTCCTTCCTTCCTTTCTTCCTTCCTTCCTGTCGCTCTCTCCCTCCCTCTTCCTTTCAAGATAGCATCTCACTGTAACTCTAACAGTCCAAGATCCAGCTCTTCTGCCTCTCCAGAGCTGGGATTAAAGGCACCTCCCACCCCGCTTGGTCTCTCCCTGCTTTAGAAGTTCGGACAAGAGAGATCTACGTGTAAGCTGTTATATAGAATCAGAATTCACTTGCTGCAGTAGCACATACCTTTAATCCTGACCCGGAGGTCAGGAGGCAGAGGCCAGCCTGCTCTACAGAATGAGTTCTAGCACAGCCAAGGATACACGGAGAAACTCCGTCTCAAACAAACAACAACAACAAAACCCAAACCAGAATTCTCCTTCCACATTTAAGAACCTGTGCTGTGCCTATAGTACCTGAAAAGTTCTGCTTGCAATTCAGAAGAGGTGGAGGGTTTAGGTTGAGGCTGTTCTTCATCCTTATCTTGAAAACTATGTGTGCCCTAGGGTCAGTGTTTCTCCGTGTGTGTGTGTGTGTGTGTGTGTGTGTGTGTGTGTGTGTGCGCGCCCATGCCCTCCACACACGTCAGGCACCTACTTCTCCCTGACTTCCTCACGGAGTCAGCCAAGGCCACAGGAGCTAGTTCTCAGGTAACTACAGCGGGACACTCTGGCAGCAGTTATTCAATAAAACATTCCATTCAAGCTCAGGATTAGGAAATGTGGCCTTCCTAATTCAACCTCAGAACTGAACAGGCTAGTAGGGCCAAGGCCGTGTTCCCTGTCAGGCTGACTCTGAGAACTGGGGGTGAGAGACTGGCTGTGCACTCCGGAGAGGCAGGGATTGGTGTTCTCTGAGCATGAACATTGTGGCACCACTGATTTTTGTCTGAAATGGAAAGCCAGCAACAGGCTGTTGGATTCTATTATTCTGTCACTTAAGGCACACATTTGCAGAGTTCGTGTCATTCTGTAACCAGGGCTGAACCTTCATGTGAACAAGGACAGAGCAGCCACCTGTAGTGAGGTACTCTTACTCGTGAGGTGGGGGTGCAGGTCAGACTCTTGGACCTGAGGCAGGCAGCCCCTTCCAGCAGGGGCCCAGTGCTCAGAGAGACCCTCCTCGCCAGCCAGAGTGGCTGCCTGTGCTAAAGGCCACACTCAGAAACTCTGAGGTGATTCTGAGGATGGTGGCCTCTGGCCTTAACTTGGAGAACAGGGAAGTGCTGTCTGCTCCTGTGCCAGTGTGGACAGAACATGCAGGGGAAGAGCAGGAGAGCAGGAGAGCAGGCCTCCCGAGACAGCTGTGCACACATGGACTCGAATTCCTACCTGTGAGATCAACACAGTGGCTTTCCCCTTTGCAGCGAATGACTCAGGCCCTGTAGCTATCCTGAGCACTCAGCGGTGTGGAGGAAGCTAAAAGCAACTGAGGCAGGAGGGACAGCCTGCAGCCCTCAGCTCCACACGCTGCTCCAGGAAGAATCTCCCATCAGTGTAGACACGGGTCCTCTCTTCTGCAGTACTGACCCTTCCTTCATCCCTAACCCAGAGAAGCAGAACATTGGATGATGTCTGCCTTCCTCCAGTCCCCAGGACCTCCCGAAGCTCAGCAAGTCCTGTTTGTCCTGGAACCTGCAAAGCAATGCTGTGCCGGGATCCCTGTGGAGCCACCACAGGATGAAGCTGGCCTCCTTCCTTAGGAAGCCATGTCTACTCATCTCCCTGGGGCTCTTCCCACCTTCAGCCTGGGGGGGGGTAGGTCCCCCATCCTCCATACAGCGCCATGCTGGGGGTCCCCCATCCCCCATCCTTCATACAGTGCCACAATGGGCGTCCCCCGTCCTTCATACAGCACCATGCTGGAGGTCCTCCATCCCCTGTCCTTCATACAGCGCTATGCTGGGGGTAGGTCTCCGTCCTTCCTACAGCGCAGTGCTGAAGCTGAGAGCCGTGAGAAGGTAACAGACATGGTGCTGAGCTGTGCACCCCACCAGGCGCCCGAGCACGGCGGGGGCTCTGGCCCTCAGGACACCGGGGGAGTGCACTCTTCCTGCATGTGCTGCAGGCATGCCATCCCTCTCTCTCTCCTTTCTGGGGGACGGAAAGCAGCTCATGGGGTCCAAAGGGTCAATGGCCAAACCTCCAGAGAATGATTTCAGAGGAGGCCTTTGACCTGGCCAGCCGCCCATAATGTCTTGAGCAAGCTGGGCAGCCTGTGTCAGCGTGGCCGGCGGCCTCTCCTCATGAGGCCACAGTGGTAATGAGGGGAGCATTGCCTCACTCAGCTGTCCTGGGCTGGGAAAGCAGAGAACAGCTAAGGTACAGCAGCCCAGAGAGGCTGCAACCACAGTGTCCCCACAGTGAGGTGAGACGCAGGGAGCGAGGGCTCGCTACCCACAGTGGGCCTAACAGTCTCCCACCAGCCCTGGCCTGCCCTGCCAGGGTAGCCTAGAATGCTCCGGGGCTGCCTGGAGCCTCAAGTGGGTAGGTTGAGCCTATCAAAGTTCCCCTGTCATGACTTTTATCTAGAAGCCAGCCAAACACAAGTTGGCCATCCCCAGAGAATATCTGACAGAGCCTCCACACGGGGGGCATAGGGACAGTGACATCCTGCAGCCGTCACAGCTTCCCAAGCAACTTGAGACATGTCATGTCCCTTGACCTCCCTCCCCCTCTCACCTTCCGCCCTCATTGTTGTCTGCGTCTCCCAAGGAAGTATCTCAGAATGCAGTTCCCTCCTCCCGCAGCCAGCACCCTTGCCCTGGCTCCCACCTCCCCACCCCTGCCAGACGCAGAATTAGGATTACGCTAGGGAGCTGCACAGGCAAGCACTTGTTGGCCACAGCCTCTGTCTGGACACTTAGCCGAGGTGCTTGCTCTCCTGCTGTGGCACAGCTCAAGGGGACATGGTAGCCAACAGTCCTGTGAATGGAGCCCAAGCTCCTGGCCATTCGTCCGGCGTTCTGTAATGATGAGCAGTCAGGTAGCGTCTAATCACCTGAGGTTGGAGGCTCCTTTGGAGAAAGGCAGGAGGTGGGTTGGCTCAGAAGTGGGGATGTTGTCACTGCAGCTGAGGACCCATGCAGACCACGCTGAAGTCGTGGACCTTTCTTTGGAGGTGGCAGGGAGCCTGGAGAGTTTGAAGGGCCGGAAAGGGTAATACAACCTAATTGGTAAGCATGGTGGAAGAAGCGGCTCAGGGTAAATGCCAAGAAAGCTAAGGTACACACAAGAGCCCATGGGAGAGGAGAGAGGTCCCAGTGAGGGTTGGCTCACCCCAAACACAGGACTGGCTGGAGCAGCCAAGATGAGCTAGCAAGGTCTGGTCAGCTATGCCCAGGGCCACGGCTTGGACTAAAGACACCCAGGGCAAGCCCTCCCACCCCAAGGCAGGCTCTGAGACCTCACTGAGTCTAGTTCTCTGCAAAGCCACATCAGGGCAGCCACAGAGTTGGGAGGTTGAAGCATACTCTGGAGCCAAGCAGCTGGGATGTGGTGCTGAAGGGGACTCGTGGGGTTCGGACTCTCAGGAGCAGGACGGCCGTGCTCAGAAAGTACACCGCTTGGTCATCAGGCACAAGTCCATCTCCAGACAGTCAGCTCTGCTTGCAGACGCCAAGGCCAAATGTTCAGGAAGGAGATGTAACGGTGCTGCAGCAATGCACAAGCTCACCCTCTCCCCCAGCCGAGAGCCGCACGCCCTAAGATCCCTCACAGAGGTACAGCTCGCCCTCTCCCCCGGCCGAGAGCCGCACGCCCTAAGATCCCTCACAGAGGTACAGCTTTCCACAGGCCCAGTGCGTGCAGGGACGGAGCCAACAGGAGGCTGATGGGCAGGGCCTTTACCTGGCAATGTACAAGACAGCTGTATACTCAGACTTCCCTGGCGCCCACTCAGGAGCCCAGGTGGAAAAGTAGAATTCCCGACAGGCAGGGCGGGTTTTGTAGGCCAGTTACTGGTAGGGCCCCAGGTCAGCACAGGTGGGAACCAAAGCTCTGGTCACAGGGACTCAGGCCTCAGCCAGGCTTGACATACCCTGTGCCATGCACCCCAGCTGCAGAGTAGGAGCTGGGACCCCCTGCCCGGGAGGCCAGGAGCAGAAACCAAGGGCCACAAAGTGGGGTGTCCTTCCTCCAACCAGACCTGGTTAGGAACAGTTCAAGGGGCTCCCAGCTCTGGGGCCACCCAGCTCTTGGTGCCAGTTCAAAGCCGCTTTGACACTGGTCTTGAGTCATGAGGAGCTCCACTTGACCACCGTGGACTGGGCTAGTTCCTTCCCTGGCCTTTGCCTGTTCCAGGTGGGCAGCAAGGGGATCTAGCATGAAGCCCTTTCCGCAGTGATGCCTTCTGGGAGCCTTAGAAGGGAAAGAGCCAAGTGACATGGCAGCTACTGGCCGGGAGAGGCGGGTGGGAGCATCTGTGCAAAGCAGAGGTAGCCTGGGTTTGGAGAGCCAGGCACAGCCAGCAGGAACGTTCAGGATCCTAGAAGGCCCCCTGAGTCAGATGGCAGAGCCTGGTCCCACAGGGGCCAGAGCAGAAACGGCCCTAATGAGTCTGCTGGTTCTACATGTTTCAAAAAGTTTCCTCAGAAAGCTGGACATAATATCACATGGCTGAAGCAGGAGGATTGCCATGGGTTTAAGGCCAACCTGGAGTACAAAGCAAGACCCTGACTTCAAAGAGACAAAGAGAAAAAGAGGCACATCACTCCCAGGGTAGCAAGTAGCGAGAACACAGACTGGGAAGCAGGGCCAAGGGCAGCTCACCCGCAGGCCACTTCCCTGGAGCCCGAGCAAGCACTCAGGCTCCATGCCCGTGGCACAGGAACTCAGCCGGCCAGTGTGGGGCTGTGCTGACTCTTCCTCATCAGCGCCCATTCAGCATGTTCCGGGTGCATGGCAGTCGCAGGGTGGACACATCAGCTCAGACCATGTCCATCGCCGCCCAGCTGCCTCATGCCGGGTGGCTAGGCAAGGCTGTCAAGGCTGGCCAGCAGTGGCTTACCTACAAGCCACTAGGTTCTGCTGCAGAACACTAGAGTGCATGGCTGGGCCTTTAACCCCTGCACGTAGGAGGCAGAGGCAGGTGGCTCTCTAGTTTCTAGGCCAAGCAGTTTATATAGTGAGTTCCAGGTAAACCAGGGCTACATAGTAGGTCCTGCTTAAGAAGGAAAAGAAAAAGAATAACAATGTAACCCAGGTAAACCAGAAGCTGCCTGTCTGCCTGGCCAGGCTGCCAGGGAGCAAGGTCTGTCTGGGCACCTTAGAGAGGTGAAGTGCTCTGTCTTAGAAGAGAAATTCGTTTTTATTGTTAGGGACTCAAAAGACAGAAGAGCTCAAACTTGTAGGTGGTCATCTACAAAGGCTAGGTGCATCTCACTACCTCACTGGCCGGCACCTACCTGTTACATCGGGGTTCATGCAGGCGCCGGCAGGGCTGCTGCCAGGGTCCCCCCCCCCCATTCCCCCGTGCCTATGTGCAGCTCCCAGGCCCTGGCCAGTCTCTAGGGAGGCTGAGTGCTCAGTAGCGCTCAGGAACACCACCCTTGTGCTCAGGCCCTGAGGACAGACAGGTGGCCGGGCTTGAATGGGAGCGGGGCCACCTGCTCCATGCCCTTAGGAAATGGTAGCAGCAGGTCAGGGGGTTTTATTTTCTTTTGTCTCCAGAGTCCAGATTTCTGTGTGCTGAGGGAGAGGCGGTCCAAGGATCAGTTGAGAATATGTGGAGCCCATGCCCACACAAACCTTTCACAGCACCCCAGTCAGGACCCAACAGTTGCTGCCTCCAGCTCAGGCTGTCACTGTGGAGGGTCTGCTGGCCTGTGTAGGCTTCTGCAGAGGAAAACAGACCGAGTCCCCACAGTGCGGCATGGCCAGCTCTGGGCACGCACCCTTTCCTAACCTACGCGTCCTCTGCTTCTTGCCTATAGAGTGCCCAGAACCTTCGGGAGCCAGCTGTTCCCAAAAGGCTGACCAGAGCCCTGTCTCCATGCAAAGGGCCTTTGCTGTCCAAGGGCTAAAGATGGAACCTCAGCCAAAAGCCACACACCTCAGACCCAGCAAGTCTCATCCAGTGAAACCTACAAACTGCCAGCAGCAGCGGGCCCCTCGGATCCGGGTCCGCAACTACAACCTCAAGGACTAAAAGCCCTTCTCCTGCAGGGGGCTCAGAGGGCGTTCACCTTGGTGCTTAGGAGCCCATAGGTGGGCTGTGGGCACAGGCCAGGCTCCTGGATGATGGCCTTCCTGATGCTGCCAAGCCATTAAAACCCTCTTCCACGTGCTTGGCCTAGGTTGTCTGTCTTGTCCTACTTGGGAAATGCTGAACCAACTTGCACACTAGAGCCTGGGCTGGCCTCTGTTGCCCGCCTAGGTCATCACTTACAGCCACTGGTGGGGAGACACTGCAGCCACCTACAAAGCGGGTATATCTCCCACAGCATTGTGAGAGAGGTCCTCCCAGGAGCATGAGCCTGGCCAGGGAAGCCCCTATCAGCCTCAGGACCACAGGAACGTATCCATATGCCCTTCTGAAAACCTCATGCCACCTGCCTTGGCACTGGTCAAGTCAAGCATTTGAGGTGTCTTGGGACCTGTTACCACTGCCTGACCATTTCCTGCCCACAGCAGAATTAAAGATGGCCGTGGCCTCAGCTGTGGGGGTGGAGGCACTTCCCAGGTCCAGACTTCTGTGTCCCTAACTAATCATGTGACTTCTGCAGCTTTACTTTGCATCTGTGTAAAATACTGACAGCGATTCCTCGCTGGCTGGCTCCCAGGTGTGGCACCGACAAACATCAAAGGAAAGCCACACTCAGGAATATGGTCTCGTATGCCAGTTGAGAACTCAGGCCTAGGCAGCAGACCTCTGCAGCTCACTCTTGGCTGTGTGTTTGTAGTAGGTGCACACAGAACCATGGGGTACCTTCACAGTAGGCCGCCCAGGAACTGTGTGTCGGGGGCCAGCAGGGCCAATGGCAATGCTCTGTTGGTGAGGCCAGGTGACAGGTCACCCTGCAGCCTCCACTGAACAGATGAGCAGAGATGTCTGCTCTGACCTCAGTATCTTTCTCCGTGGATAGGCTCTGCCCTCGAGCCTGGCATCCTGAGTTACAGCCCTTGCACCTGAGTCCCTCACAGCTCTAGATGCAGAGCTCTGCTGACCACCCATGGCTGACCAGCAATGGCCAGTGAGAAGGCAAACATGGCATATTTGAAGGCACCAGGGGGGGGGGGGTTGGACAGCTCTAGCTGGCACATGCACAAGCCTTTTGTAAACCTCTCCCAGGGCTGGGCCTGAAGCCCACAGCGAACACCAAAGTGAAGGCCCTCAAATGGGGACAGAGCAGGTGTGGGACCTGGGTCCTGCGCCCTCCACCTCCACAGAACACACATTACAGCAAAAGAAGCCAACAGCAGGGCACAGAATGGCCCCTAGAGACATGGGGGCAAGCCCGTGTGTGGGTAGATGCCAGTGTAGGCTGCCCTTCAGGGTCCCTGCTCAGCCACCTTTCACAGAGAGCCGGATGACAAGCCAAGTCGGGGAAGCTGGAAGCCAAGGTTGACATCCAGCATCTGAGGCTCTGGCAGCCTTTTGCATCTAGGCTTTTTGAGGCGCCAAACTATAGAGGCAGTCAAGGACCACTGACACCCCTTCCACCCAACAAGGCCATTGCCCCATTAGAAGGTGTCGCCTTGGTGGCTTGGGCCTAAAGTGTAAGAGCAGCAGGGAAGAAAGCAACCTCCCCGGGCACTCAAGGGGCCCAACCCTGAGTCGTCAGTCTTTTTTTGGTTGGTGGGTTTTGTCATCTCCCGTCCCCAAATTCGATAGCCCTTTCAAAAGAGGAATTTAAAGGGAGGAAGAGGGTCCCGGAAGCTAGCATCTCGTGAGGCGCGCAGCAGCTCCTTTGTTCCCACCATGCGGGGGAGGGGTGGTATCCCGCTCGCCAGATGGCCGCGCCTTGGACACTGCGCGGACTCCAGAGACCGCGGCACGCGCCCGACAGTGTTCCCGATTCTGCCCACTGCTCCCGCTCCTGCCCGCACCCTGGTCTCCAAGGCGGCCGAAGAGAGGGTGGGTGTCCGAGAAAGACGGCCAGCGATGACCGGTAGTAACCCCGCCGGAGGCGCCCTCCGCCAGGGTCAATGACCGCGCTTGCGCGGGGGCCCGCGAAGCGCCTCGCCGCTGTTGCCGGCCCATCACCCTATTGCCTAGCAACGCCCACCCGCGCGCCGCCATTGGGCCGTCCCGAATGGCCTCGGTGCCCAATTGGTCTCGATGCGGAGCTGGCCACGCCCCTAGGCTCCGCGCGCGCTACGATCACGGCGTGGAGTAGCGGCGACGTGGGCCCGTGCCCCGCGTGGCCCTGGAGTCGTCCCCAGTGCAGTCCCCAGTGTGACCAAGCACGCCCCGTCCACACAGCGCGCGCACAGTGTACACCCGGCCCCGGCCGCGGGGGTGGGGCAAGGAAACGAGGGCGTCGGACGGGACCCGCGTGGCCTGCGCGAGGCTGGGGGCGGGAACGGAAGCAGGCGGGGGATGCGCGCGCCCTGCGCTCCTGCGCGCGCCCGCGCCGGGTCCTGGGGGCGGCGCGCGCGGGCATCACCCCACCGGCGGCGGCGCGCCGGGTCCCGGGGCGCAGCCCCGACGCTCATTGGCCTGGGCGGCGCAGCCAAGCTGTCAGCCCATGTGGCGTGGCCGCGCGGGGATGGCCGCGGTTTAAATAGCGCCGGCGCGGCCTAGAGGGAGCCAGAGAGACGGCAGCGGCGTCCCATCCAGTTCGCCCGCCGCGCTCCTCGCTCGTCGTCTGCCTCCAGAGCCCGGTCAGGTACGCCGCCGCGTTCCGGGGTCCGGGCGGCAGGCCGGTGGCGGGGTGTCGCGGCTCCGGGGGGAGGACAGGCGGGCGCCGATCCTCGGCACCCGGCACCGCTGCGCTCACAAAAGCGCCGCCGCGCCCCTCCGACCACCGAGCACCCGGATGCGCGCCGCGGTCCGGCCGAGAGGGGCGCGGGAGGGGTGTGCGGAGAGCCAGCGCGGCGGGCCGTGTCACGTGGGCGCCGCGCCAGCCGGGTGCAGGAGGCTGGGCGCCGCGTGGATGGGGCTGGGGCCTTCCCTTGCGCTGGGAGGCTTTGGCAGGGCGCAGGAGGCCGCGGTGGTCCTCCGGCGCCAGCCTGGAGAGGCCAGATGCTGGTCTAGGTGCGCACGAGGCCCCAGGGGCCTCAGCGGAAGTCATCCGAGCATCCAGGCCTCACCGGCAAGGTGGCGCGGAAGCTTCTACGTCGGATTACAGCTGGCCGCAAGGCCTGCACTGCCCCGGGCAGGTGCCTTAGGAACCCGAGGATCTAGCAGATCCTTCTGTTGCCTCGGCCAGGCTACAAGGGGTTCGGCCAAGTGGCCAGAGGCTTCCGTCTGCCCTGCTCCGCACCTAGCGGATCTTGCTGGAGGGGCCCTTTGGCCCCACCAGGCCTGGGCTCAATAATAGTAGCCGGGGCTGCCCCCCTGGGTCCTTACCAAGCCTGGCCTCTTGGTTGGCCCTGAACAGCAGCCGAT
Organism: Psammomys obesus; assembly: GCF_907164565.1. Lineage (NCBI taxonomy): Eukaryota > Metazoa > Chordata > Mammalia > Rodentia > Muridae > Psammomys > Psammomys obesus. The sequence goes on along the minus strand of NW_026596131.1, from coordinate 15,633,735 downwards.
CTCCACCCCGGTCATGAAAGGGAAGCACTGGCTTCCCCGTGGCTTGAGGTGAGGGTGCCCCGACCCTGCTTCTTGAAGCCCCACCTCTTTCCAAGTTCCTGGTTTAGCCAGCTTGGGATGGAGCGCACACTAGGCAGATCACTGTCCGAGGTGGCTCTGGCAAGGCATGGGAGGGTCAGGCCAGGTCAAATGTCTGAACGCTGCAAGGCATCGAAACCTCAGAAATAGCTATCACTGCAGAGAGACCCGACGCTCGGCTCATCCAGTGTTACAGCTGGATCCGGATAGTTTCCACTGGGGCCTTTCTGAGTCCTTGCTCTCAGAAAGTCAGGGCGGGAACTACCTGTGGATTCTGGCGGCTGTGGCTGGGACTGACTGTGTTGACCCTCCATGCCACCTTCCCCGCAGAGAATAGCCATGGAGGAGGTGGTGATAGCCGGCATGTCGGGGAAGCTGCCCGAGTCAGAAAACCTGCAGGAGTTCTGGGACAACCTCATTGGCGGTGTGGACATGGTCACAGATGATGACAGGCGATGGAAGGCTGGTGAGTGCCCTCAGGGCCAGGCGGCAGGACCGTCGAGTGTGGCCAAGGCACTTCCTGTGAAGATGCCTGCCGCTCACCTTGTATAGCTGTGAGGTTGAGAACCAGTCAGAACAGAAAGGGACAGGTTGTTTGGTTGGGTACTGAATGAAGGACCCCAGAGCTGGGCAAAGGAAGGGGTTGGAACCTGTGAATGTCCCGTCTGCAGCCTGTGCCCTGAGCTGGCAGATGCTGGTTTGACTTTCACACCCAATGGGCTCTGACATAGAGCCACAGAGTGGCTCTACCTGATGGACAAGTGTGAGTCAGCATTGCGAGGCTGGCCTGGCCAGCCTCCTATCAGGCAGAGGGTCTCCCAGCAGGCTTGGGGTTAACTGGGGGTGGGTGTCAGCCTTGCCTCAGGCAGAGGGTCTCCCAGCCGGCTTGGAGTTAGCCGGTTTTGGGCGCCAGCCTCTCCTCCAGCAGGTGTTGCTTTGGGCCACACACGTGGGTGTTTTGGGACTCTTCGTTAGCACTGAGGCTGGGTCACCAACAGTTCTTTCTGGGAGCCCTCCTCAAGAAGAGGGCTTCCTTGGCTCCCTGGCTTCAGGGGCTGTGTTGCTCCGCAGGGCTCTATGGGCTGCCCAAGCGGTCCGGAAAGCTGAAGGACCTGTCCAAGTTCGACGCCTCCTTCTTCGGGGTTCACCCCAAGCAGGCGCACACGATGGACCCCCAGCTTCGGCTGCTCCTGGAAGTCAGCTATGAGGCTATCGTGGACGGAGGTGGGTCCCTGGGAGGTTGCTTTTAGAGCACGCTGCCGTGAGGGCTGGGGTGCAGTTCTCTTGGGAGCCCATAACCTGGCCCTCACCCTCAGCACTGTAAGGAGGAAAAGGAGATGCAACAATGTCTTTTTTGGCTCTGAGATATCAAGAGCTCAGAGAAAGGCATGACATAGGCCACTCTGGCTATGTCCCCAACCCTGATGTGGGGCCAGTGGTTCAGGAGGCGGGGTCCCTGGGCAGGCCACGGTTTCACAACTGCACACCAGCAGTGTCCCAGTTTCCTCACTCCCTCATGTCTGGCTGGTCTTGGGCTGAGGGCGGGGTTTCGAGCAGGTAGCTCTGCAGGGGCTTGGCTGTCTCTTATTCTGGATCCTGCTACTTGGGACATTGATGTGCCTGCAGGGGTAGAAGGCCCCACACTGGGCAGCCAGTGTGGGTTGGTGTGTGGGTGTGAACTTCAGGCTGCTAGATGCTAATTAGCCCTGTGCGTGATAAATAGCCTGATGCACAGGCCTGCGAGCGTGCAGTTAAACGCCGAGTGCAGGAGCCCAGTAGCCTCAGTGTGAAAATGGGCCTGTCCGGCCGCTCAGGCTCCGTCAAAGGCTGGGCACGGCTCCCCGGGGTTGCCCACTGTCCTCTGCTTTCACGGCTTGGACACTTGGCCTTTGTGTCCCTGTATCTCCTTATCTCAGCCTGTCCCAGGGCACGCTGCCCTTGGCACTAGGGAACTCATTGGCCAGCAGGCTCTTGAGACCCACCAGTGACACCAGAGGCCAAGGGAGCTGCCTTTAGACAATGCTGTCCTCTGTCCTTCCTGTGGTCGCCGCATGACCCAGACCGCAGAGGTCCACTGTGCCCCTGATGGCTTCCCCCTCACCCAAGCCTGTGTGGCGGCTGCTTCCCCCGGCAGGCATCAACCCGGCCTCACTCCGAGGGACCAACACTGGTGTGTGGGTGGGCGTGAGTGGCTCCGAGGCATCAGAGGCCCTGAGCAGAGACCCCGAGACGCTCCTGGGCTACAGCATGGTGGGCTGCCAGCGTGCAATGATGGCCAACCGGCTCTCCTTCTTCTTTGACTTCAAAGGTGGGCTCTCTCCCAGCCCTGGTGGGTGGACAGCCCGGCCCTGGCCTTGTGCCCTGCTGCATGTGTCCTCCTAGCTCAGCAGCCCTTTTGGACCCAGACTTCCTTGTTCCTGGGGAAGGCTGATTGGGGTACTCAAGGCCGGGGGCCGGGGAGGGTCAGCCCGCTCGAGGAACTGGGTTCAACACGTTGGTGCCTGGGGCACCAACACGTGCTCTCTGCCACGCCCACAGGACCCAGCATTGCCCTGGACACGGCCTGCTCCTCCAGCCTGCTGGCACTACAGAACGCGTATCAGGCCATCCGCAGTGGGGAATGCCCCGCCGCCCTCGTGGGTGGCATCAACGTGCTGCTGAAGCCCAACACCTCCGTGCAGTTCATGAAGCTGGGCATGCTCAGCCCAGAGGGCACCTGCAAGTCCTTTGACGACTCGGGTAAGGTTGCCCCGGTGGGGTCCTCGGGGTCTGTACCCAGGGTGTGTGGTGTGAGTGTACACACACACACCATACACACGTGCGCGCACTCACTGTTACCCCACTGTTAAACTGTTACACTGTTCTGAGGTGTTCATCTGCTCTAGGGAATGGATATTGTCGCTCTGAGGCTGTTGTGGCAGTTCTGCTGACTAAGAAGTCCCTGGCCCGGAGGGTCTATGCCACGGTACTGAATGCTGGCACCAACACAGATGGCTGCAAGGAGCAAGGTGGGCACAGAGGGAAGGAGAGCCTGTGTCCCAAGAGATGGGGAGGTGCAGTGTGCAAGGCTGACTCCGCCCGTTACCCCAGGTGTGACGTTCCCCTCTGGCGAGGCCCAGGAGCAGCTCATCCAGTCGCTCTACCAGCCAGCTGGCCTGGCCCCTGAGTCCCTTGAGTATGTTGAAGCCCACGGCACAGGCACCAAGGTGACAGCTCCTTCTGCCCCACACCTGTGACTCCTCGGCCCTCGCTCGAGGCTCCCCCGGCTGCAGCCCTGACTTCCTCTGTCCCCTGCAGGTGGGCGACCCCCAGGAGCTGAACAGCATTGTGCGTGCCCTGTGTACCTCCCGCCAGGGTCCTCTGTTAATCGGATCCACCAAATCCAACATGGGACACCCAGAGCCTGCCTCGGGGCTGGCCGCCCTGGCCAAGGTGAGCAGGCCGTGCTCTGCAACAGAGTCCCTGTCACGGGGACAGTTGTGTGCTGTGACCGCTGTTCTGCCCACCTCAGAGCTGCCTGCCTACCAGCTGGCCCCTTGGCTGGGCCATGGCTGGAATGGCAGGGAGAATGGAGCTTCCCTCATGGCGCGCTCCTGTGGTCAGTGTGCTGAGCTGTGCAGCTTCTGGCCAAAGGAAACGGCTGCAGGAAGGATGGTACAGCCTGAGGCTTGTCTGCACAGCCAGGTCTAGTAAGATGCCTGGTCTGGGATGGGAAAGGGAGGAGTGAGCCAGCATGGGCTCTGGTGTGCCCGTTCCTGCTGGGTGACCCTGCCCTCTTGTAGACACCTTCAGCCCGTTCGTGCATTGGCAGGCACGTGGTCATTTGGAACACCCGTCTCTTTGGGCTTCTGGGGCTTGGCCTGGCTTGTGTTCAAGCCTACAGCCCCTCACCTTGGGGACCTTGTCCCCTGGCTGGCACATAAAAACAGTGAGGGCACACGGCCGGAGAGGACACGGGTCTTAGTGGCCCGTACCACACACGACACATGGCCCCTGGGGCCTAGGAGGCCACTCTTGGCTGGGCAGCTGCCGCTAACCGTGTGTTCTCACCGTAGGTGCTGCTCTCCCTGGAGCACGGCATTTGGGCCCCCAACCTGCATTTCCACAACCCCAACCCTGAAATCCCAGCACTGCTGGATGGGCGTCTGCAGGTGGTAGACAGACCCCTGCCTGTTCGTGGTGGCAACGTGGGCATCAACTCTTTTGGCTTTGGAGGTGCCAACGTTCATGTCATCCTCCAGCCCAACACACAGCAGGCCACCGCGCCGGCCCCACATGCTGCCCTTCCCCGTTTGCTGCATGCCAGTGGACGCACCGTTGAGGCGGTACAGGACCTGCTGGAGCAGGGCCGCCAGCACAGGCAGGACTTGGCCTTTGTGAGCATGCTCAATGACATTGCAGCCACCCCTACAGCAGCCATGCCCTTCAGGGGCTACACGGTGCTAGGTGTTGAGGGGGCTGTCCAGGAAGTGCAGCAGGCACCGGCCAACAAGCGGCCACTCTGGTTCATCTGCTCAGGTGAGGCTGCCCCGTCTCCCAGGCTGGCCCTCAGAGGAGGGGGTCCCTTTGCTTGAGGGTGAGGCTAGGAGGTAGCCATCACCCTGATGAACTTTCTGGGACAGGGATGGGCACACAGTGGCGCGGGATGGGGCTGAGCCTCATGCGCCTGGACAGCTTCCGGGAGTCCATCCTGCGCTCTGACGAGGCTGTGAAGCCACTGGGAGTGAAGGTTTCAGACCTGCTGCTGAGCACGGATGAGAATACCTTTGATGACATCGTGCATGCCTTCGTGAGCCTCACTGCCATCCAGGTGTGTCACCTGCGTGCTGCTGGGGTCCTGGGACACTTGTGTCAAGTCTTGCCTTCCTCAGAAGTGAGGAGTCCTGGCCCTGTCCAGTGTGTGGGTGCCAACATGTGTCCTTCGCTGGGCAGAGCTTTGCAGTGCGTGCAAGCTTAGGGAAGGGTGGGCGTTGCAGGGGTCCTGACATCAGGCATAGAGGTGCCCGGGAGAGGCCTGGTGTGCCAGGCATGCCAGACTTCTTTAGAGATTGTCTGCTATGTGACACGGCCTGTGTCCCTACTTCCAGATTGCCCTCATAGACCTGCTGACGTCTGTGGGCCTGAAGCCTGATGGCATCATCGGACACTCCTTGGGGGAGGTCTCCTGTGGCTATGCGGATGGCTGTCTCTCCCAGAGAGAGGCTGTGCTTGCAGCCTACTGGAGAGGCCAGTGCATCAAGGAGGCCCACCTCCCCGCTGGCGCCATGGCCGCTGTCGGTAGGTTCCTCCCAGGGCCGCCAGCCTCCTCAGGCACCGCCGGGACCTTCTGGAAAGGGTTTCTGTCCTGGGCCCTTTAAAAGAACCAGCTGCCTTGGTTCAGGAAAGGTCACTCTGTTCAGATTATCTTTATAGGAGGCTTCAGGTCTGCTGAGCCCGCTGGCCTGAGCAAAGTATGAAAACAGCACACAGGAGCTGAGGAGAGCCACCTACTTACCCTGTTGAGTGCCCAGCTCCTCCACTGCTTACCCTTGCCACCTCTCAGGCTCCTTTTCTAACTGCCTCCATGATGGCACCTCCTCGTGAGGTTAGACATAGCCGGGGTAAAGGTGCCACGTTCTAAGGCTGTTGTTATGCCACCTCTTGTGGCTCCAACACCGTTGGCCTGGGTGGTGCTCGTGGCAGATTCTGCCCTGGTCCGTGAGCATGGGCGGGGCTGCAGCCAGTTCTGAGGCCAGCCACTCTTGTTGCAGGCTTGTCCTGGGAGGAGTGCAAACAGCGCTGCCCCTCTGGTGTAGTGCCTGCCTGCCATAACTCTGAGGACACCGTGACCATCTCTGGACCTCAGGTGGGCCTGCAGCCATAGCAGGACTTCTGTCCCCTGCACTTTGCCCTGGGTCTGCCTGGGAGGCAAGGCCTCCTCAGTCTGTGTCGGCCAAGTTCTGAAGGGTCCAGCTGGTGAGCTACACGTGTCTCAGACCCTCTGGGTGAGGCCTAAGCTGGGTGAACTCTGCCTGACCAGGGAGAGCCAGTCCAGGCCCCTCTGACCGCTACCTTGATGTCTGCAGGCTGCCGTGAGCGAGTTTGTGGAGCAGCTGAAGCAAGAGGGTGTGTTTGCCAAGGAGGTGCGGACGGGTGGCCTTGCCTTTCACTCCTATTTCATGGAAGGCATTGCCCCCACGCTGCTGCAGGCTCTCAAGAAGGTGAGTGCCCGGCCCCCCGGGGACCTAAGGGCATGGGGCTTGCCGTCGTCGTCGTCCCCCCCCCCCGCTAAGAAGCTCCCGCGTGCAGGTGATCCAGGAGCCCCGGCCGCGCTCGGCTCGCTGGCTCAGCACCTCCATCCCCGAGGCCCAGTGGCAGAGCAGCCTGGCCCGCACGTCTTCTGCTGAGTACAACGTCAACAACCTGGTGAGCCCCGTGCTCTTCCAGGAGGCGCTGTGGCATGTCCCCGAGCACGCCGTGGTTCTGGAGATCGCTCCACATGCCCTGCTCCAGGTAAGCGCCCGGCCCCTGGGGGGGCCGCTGAGGGGTGGGGGTGGCGTGGGCGGGCTCACGGCCAACTATCTGCCCTTCCTTCGTAGGCTGTCCTGAAGCGGGGCGTGAAGTCCAGCTGCACCATCATCCCCTTGATGAAGAGGGACCATAAAGACAACCTGGAGTTCTTCCTCACCAACCTCGGCAAGGTGCACCTCACAGGGTAGGTCCTTCCTGCTGCCTCCGTGGGGTTCCACACCAGGCCCGTGAGAGGGCTTACTGTTGCTAGCTCAGTTCTGGCCCTCTGCCTGGCCATCATGGGGTCTTAAAGCAAAAATGGGGCAACAGGGCTGGAGAGCTGGCTCAGAGGTTAAGAGCATTGTCTGCTCTTCTAGAGGTCCTGAGTTCAATTCCCAACAACCACATGGTGGCTCACAACCATCTAAAATGAGGTCCAATGCCCACTTCTAGCATGAATGTGTACATGCAGGCAGAGCACTGTGTATGTTATAAATAAATAATAATAAATGGGGCAACAGGTGTGCCAGCTCTCGGGACCACTGGGTTACTCACGTCCCTTTTCTCCAGCATCGACGTCAACCCTAATGCCTTGTTCCCGCCTGTGGTGTTCCCGGCTCCCCGAGGGACCCCTCTCATCTCCCCTCACATCAAGTGGGACCACAGTCAGACTTGGGATGTCCCAGCTGCTGAGGACTTCCCCAATGGCTCCAGCTCCTCCTCTGCTACAGTGTATAATATCGGTGAGCCGGGTCTCATGGTGGGCAGGTTCCTCCCCAGCCTATGGGCCGCTGCTGAGGCCTTGGTACCTTACAGATGCCAGTCCCGAGTCCCCTGACCACTACCTGGTGGACCATTGCATCGATGGGCGCGTCATTTTCCCTGCCACGGGCTACCTATGCCTGGTGTGGCGGACGCTGGCTCGCAGCCTGGGTCTGGCGCTAGAAGACACTCCTGTCGTGTTTGAGGACGTGATCCTTCATCAGGCCACCATACTGCCCAGGACAGGTAAGGGGCCCCTGCGATGGGGACTGCTGGGGTTGTTGCGACCTTTCTCTGAGCCTCCTCCTCCACAGGAACTGTGCCTCTGGAGGTGCGCCTGCTGGAGGCTTCCCGTGCCTTTGAGGTGTCTGAGAACGGCAACCTGATCGTGAGTGGTGAGTGGGAGCCGCCTGGCCTGCAGGGTGGGCCCCCAACCCCTCCTAGCCTGCCCCAAGCTCAGGAGGTTGCCTGTCTCCTACAGGAAAAGTGTACCAGTGGGAAGACCCTAACTCCAAGTTCTTCGACCACCCTGAGGACCTAAGCCCCCCTGAATCCACACCCGCCTCCTGGTTGACCCAGGCAGAAGTGTACCGGGAGTTGCGGCTGCGTGGCTATGATTATGGCCCTCAGTTCCAGGGCATCTATGAGGCCAGCCTTGAAGGTGGGCTGGGGAGATGGGGTGGAGGCGGCAGCTCTGGGCAGGTGGGGCATGGCGTGCTGACCCCCCCCCCTCGACTGCAGGTGAACAGGGCAAGCTGCTCTGGAAGGACAACTGGGTGACCTTCCTGGACACCATGCTGCAGATGTCCATCCTGGGGGTGAGCCAGCAGAGTCTGCGGCTCCCCACCCGTGTGACGGCCATCCACATCGACCCTGCAACCCACCTGCAGAAGGTGTACACGCTGGAGGGCGAGACCCAAGGTAGCTCTGGCCCTAGCTCTGGGCCCCGGGCCCTGGGCTGGGCGTTGCCTGCACTGATCTGTATGTCTCCGTAGTGGCCGATGTGAGAACCAGCCCCAGGCTGGGCAGCCTGGTGTCCGGCGGCGTGCACATCTTAAGACTGCACACAACGGCAGCCCCAAGGCGGCAGCAGGAACACCTGGTTCCCACCTTGGAGAAGTTCGTTTTCACACCCCACGTGGAGACTGGGTGCCTGTCCGAGAGCACCACCCTGCAGAGAGAGCTGCAGCTGTGCAAGGGTGAGGCAGCCTCCTCCTGACGGTCCCAGACTTGCCCTCCTCTTCCCTCAGTCCTTGTCTTTGAGACCCAGCAGACAAGGCCTGGCCTCTGGGCAGCTTGGGGTTGGTGACAGCAGCCTGCCTCCTGTAGGCCTTGGGAGATGGCTAGAGAACACAGGCTTCCCCCCCCCCCCCACAGGTCTGGCCCAGGCTCTGCAGGCCAAGGCCCCCCAGCAGGGGCTGAAGACAGCGCCTGGGCTGGAGCTGGAGGGCCCTCCACAGCATGGGCTGCCTCAGCTGTTGGCAGCTGCTTGGCAGCTGCAGCGCAATGGGAACCTGCAGCTGGAGCTGGGGGAGGCGCTGGCTCAGGAACGGCTCCTGCTGCCCGAAGACCCTCTCCTGAGCGGCCTCCTCAACTCCCAGGCCCTCAAAGCCTGCGTAGACACAGCCCTGGAGAACTTGACTAGTCTCAAGATGAAGGTGGTGGAGGTGGGTGCCGCAAGGCAGACAGGCCCTACGCGTGGGTCCGGGGCCATCCCAGAGCAGCCGGTCATGACGTGGTAGCTTTCTGTGGTCCCTGTGCTTTGTTTGGTCCGGTCCACCTTAAAAGATTATGAGAAAATATCACCCTAGCAGCCCAGGGCATGAAATACCAGAAGGCTTGTGGGAAAGAATGCTGGGATGCTCTGGCCTCCAGGCTGGGGCATCGTGGAGACTACAGGAGAGCAGAGTAGAGCAGTGAGAGGCTCCGTGCTCGGCCACAGACTGAGCAGCCTGGGGGGTGAGCGCAGCCCGGGTCAACGCTGCCCCTGGAGGCAGCAGCTCTGAGACGCTCCCCCGCCCCAGGTGCTGGCTGGAGAAGGCCACTTGTTCACTCGCATCCCGGCGCTGCTCAACACGCAGCCTATGCTGCAGCTGGAGTATACAGCCACGGACCGGCACCCGCAGGCCCTGCCGGACGCCCAGCTACAGCAGCATGCTGTCAGCCCGGGCCAGTGGAACCCCTCCGATCCCGCTCCCACCAACCTGGGTGCACTTGACCTCCTGGTGTGCAACTGTGCAGTGGCCACGCTGGGAGACCCAGCCCTGGCGCTGGACAACATGGTAGCTGCCCTCAAGGAAGGGGGTTTCCTGTTGCTGCACACAGTGCTCAGAGGCCAGGCCCTTGGGGAGACCCTGGCCTGCCTCCCCTCTGAGGTGCAGCCCGGGCCCAGCCTCCTAAGCCAGGTACTGCCGATAGGGGGTGCTCGCTGGGGGCAGGCGAGGGCTGGGTGTGGCTCAGCCAGTTTAGCACTGACGAGACTTCACATATGTAGGAGGAGTGGGAGAGCCTGTTCTCAAGGAAAGCCCTGCGCCTGGTGGGCCTTAAGAGCTCGTTCTACGGGACTGCACTCTTTCTGTGCCGCCGGCCCCTGCCGCAGGAGAAGCCCCTCTTCCTGCCTGTGGAGGATACCAGCTTCCAGTGGGTGGACTCTCTGAAGGTCAGGGCCTGGGGCTGGGTGCCTTCCTCACCCTGGCACGTGATGCTCCTAGAGGCTGACCCTTGTCTACCCTGCAGAGCATTCTGGCCACGTCTTCCTCCCAGCCTGTGTGGCTGACAGCCATGGACTGTCCCACCTCGGGTGTGGTGGGCTTGGTGAACTGTCTCCGCAAAGAGCCTGGTGGACACCGAATTCGGTAGGCGATCCCTGAGCTGTGCCTTGCCTCCCTGTCCCTTCCCCTCCCCCGTTGCTGTCCTTACCCGCTTTGTCCCCATAGGTGTCTGCTGCTGTCTAACCTCAGCACCGCATCTCACGTCCCCAAGTTGGACCCAGGCTCCTCAGAGCTGCAGAAGGTGCTGGAGAAGGACCTGGTGATGAATGTGTACCGAGACGGGGCCTGGGGTGCCTTCCGTCACTTCCTGTTAGAGCAGGGTGAGCCCATGGCTGCCTGTACACTTCCAGGCCAAGGAGGGCATGGGGGACAGAGAGCCCTGGCCAGGTAGGCCCCATGGCATCCTTGCTTGCTTTTGTCTTCAGACAAGCCGGAGGAGCAGACGGCACACGCCTTTGTGAATGTCCTAACCCGAGGGGACCTTGCCTCTATCCGCTGGGTCTGCTCGCCCCTGAAACACGCGCAGCCCAGCAGCTCAGGGTCGCAGCTCTGCACAGTCTACTACGCCTCCCTCAACTTCCGAGACGTCATGCTGGCCACGGGCAAGCTGTCCCCCGACGCCATTCCAGGTACCAGCCAGAGCGGGAAAGTGTGTGCCACAGCAGCCCAGTGACAAGTCCTGACAGCCAGCTCCCGGGGGAGAGGGGGCGCCCCAGCACCCCAACAACCTTGGGGTAGACCTGAGCCTGCCTTCTGCAAACCCACAGGTAAATGGGCCGGCCGGGACTGCATGCTGGGAATGGAGTTCTCGGGCCGGGACAGGTGCGGCCGGCGTGTGATGGGGCTGGTGCCCGCTGAAGGCCTGGCCACCTCGGTCCTGCTGTCGCCGGACTTCCTCTGGGACGTACCCCCCAGCTGGTGAGTGGGCTGGCTGCAGAGGGGCTGATGCCGTCTTGGGGGCCAGAGCGGGCTGATCCTGTGCTGTGCCCTCAGGACCCTGGAGGAGGCGGCGTCTGTCCCGGTTGTCTACACCACTGCCTACTACTCCCTGGTCGTGCGGGGGCGCATTCAGCGAGGGGAGACGGTGCTGATCCACTCCGGCTCCGGGGGTGTGGGCCAGGCGGCCATCTCCATCGCCCTCAGCCTGGGCTGCCGAGTCTTCACCACCGTGGGTAAGGCCCCTGTCCCGTCCTGTCCCCCGTCCCCCGCAAGCCCGAAGACCTGCCAGAGCTCCGTGGCCCCAGCTTACTGGGCCTCTCCCCCACAGGCTCCGCTGAGAAGCGGGCATACCTCCAGGCCCGGTTCCCGCAGCTAGAGGACAGCAGCTTTGCTAACTCTCGAGACACGTCCTTTGAGCAGCACGTGCTGCTGCACACGGGCGGCAAGGGTGAGCGCCCGCCTGGGCCTGAGGGTTCACAGGGGGCAAGGGTGAGCGCCCGCCTGGGCCTGAGCACTTCACGCCGTCAGCCTGGACCTCTGATTGAGGTGTGGGTGAACCTGGCATGACCAAGGCCTGTTTGCCACCACAGGGGTCGACCTGGTCCTCAACTCCCTGGCAGAGGAGAAGCTACAGGCCAGTGTGCGGTGCCTGGCTCAGCATGGCCGCTTCTTAGAGATTGGCAAATTTGACCTTTCTAACAACCATCCGCTGGGTATGGCTGGCCCGGGGGACCGGGGCGGGGGTAGTGTCGGGTGGGGGTGGCATTGGTGACCGTGGCTGCTGTCCTGGTCAGGCATGGCTGTCTTCTTGAAGAACATCACCTTCCACGGGATCCTACTGGATGCGCTCTTTGAGGAGGCCAACAGCAGCTGGCGGGAGGTGGCGGCGCTGCTGCAGGCTGGCATCCGGGACGGGGTGGTGAGACCTCTCAAGTGCACAGTGTTTCCCAAGGACAAGGTGGAAGACGCCTTCCGCTACATGGCTCAGGGGAAACATATTGGCAAAGTGCTTGTCCAGGTGAGGCCCTCCTGGCTTGCTTACTTCGTTACGTGTGGCATGTGTGTGCCACAGACAAGTGTTGGGGTTAGAGGACAACTTGGAAGAGTCGGTTCCCTCTGCTGTGTGTGTCCCAGGCTCAGGTCACCACGCAAGCGCTTTTTCTGCTCTGAGCCATTGCTGCCTACATGCAGGTGCGGGCGGAGGAGCCGGAGGCCGTGCTGCCCGGGGCTCAGCCCACCCAGATTTCCGCCATCTCCAAGACCTTCTGCCCAGCCCATAAGAGTTACATCATCGCCGGTGGCCTGGGTGGCTTTGGCCTGGAGCTGGCCCGGTGGCTCGTCCTTCGGGGGGCCCAGAAGCTCGTGCTGACTTCCCGGTCTGGAATCCGCACAGGTAAGCAGCACGGGGCAGCTGGGGCAGCGGCCTTAGCAGGCTTCCCTCTGGTGGGCTGTGGGCCTCCCTCTCCTCTGGTGCAGCCCCACAGCCCTGTGTCCCACAGGCTACCAAGCCAAGCAGGTTCGAGAGTGGCGGCGCCAGGGCATACAGGTGCTGGTGTCCACGAGCAATGCCAGCTCGCTGGAGGGGGCCCGCGCTCTCGTCACTGAAGCCGCAAAGCTGGGCCCTGTTGGCGGTGTCTTCAACCTGGCCATGGTGAGAAGAGCATCCTGGGCTCTGGGTACCTCCAAAGCCCGAGGCCCGGGGCAGCTGTTAAGTGTGTGCGAACCTCACCTCAGCGAGCACTGAAACCCCTTCTCCTAGGTGCTGAGAGACGCCATGCTGGAGAACCAAACTCCGGAGCTCTTTCAGGATGTCAACAAGCCCAAATACAGCGGCACCCTGAACCTCGACAGGTGGGCAGCCCTCCACTGTTCTCCCACTGCCCTGTCTGTACTGGTCCCTGCTGGACCTGAGGGTCTGGGAGGCAGTGCTGAGCCACCTGTGGCCTTCTCGGCCTTGCCGGAGAGGTTGTGGCGTGAGAGTTGGCAGAGAGTGACGGGAGCACCCACAGGGCAACCCGGGAAGCCTGCCCCGAGCTGGACTACTTCGTGGCCTTCTCCTCTGTGAGCTGTGGGCGTGGGAACGCCGGCCAGACCAACTACGGCTTCGCCAACTCCGCCATGGAGCGCATATGCGAGCAGCGCAGGCACGCCGGCCTCCCAGGTGGGCCTCTGCCCAGCCCGCCCCTGTCTGCTCCCTCGCTCCCCGCCTCGCCTCACCCACCGCCTCGATCCCCGCCTCACCTCACCCCCCCCCCCGCCTCGCCTCACCCGCCGCCTTGCTCGATCACAGGCCTTGCTGTGCAGTGGGGTGCCATTGGTGACGTGGGCATCGTCCTGGAAGCGATGGGCACCAATGACACGGTCATCGGTGGCACGCTGCCACAGCGCATCACCTCCTGCATGGAGGTGCTGGACCTCTTCCTCAGCCAGCCCCATGCAGTCCTGAGCAGCTTTGTGCTGGCCGAGAAGAAAGCGGTGGCCCATGGCGACAGTGAAGCCCAGAGGGACCTGGTGAAGGCCATAGCTCACATCCTAGGTGAGCAGCCTCCTGAGCCTTAATTTCCTGTCTGCAGACCCGGAGGGCAGAGTGGCCTGCACTCTGGGCTGGGTGACTGGCGGCGAAGGTGCAGAGCTCTGACCACAGTGATGGTCATGTGGAGATGAACGGCCGTTATGTCCCCGTGTCCCCTTCTGAGTGATGACAGTGGTCCCCTTGTACAGGCATCCGAGACCTGGCGGGCATTAACCTGGACAGCTCACTGGCAGACCTGGGCCTGGACTCGCTCATGGGTGTGGAAGTACGCCAGATCCTGGAACGGGAACACGATCTGGTGCTGCCCATGCGTGAGGTGCGGCAGCTCACGCTGCGGAAGCTGCAGGAACTGTCCTCCAAGGCTGGCTCGGCCACGGGTACGTAGTGCGCGTCAGGCCTGTCGGGGCATCTAGGGCACTTGGTATGTGTGTGCACGGCATCCCGTACCAGAGCCACATGCCAAGGCTACCCCGTGTCCCCCGCCCTCACAGAGACGACAGCCCCCAAGTCCAAGGGTGACGCGGCCTTGAAGCAGAGCCAGCTGAACCTGAATACCCTGCTGGTGAACCCCGAGGGCCCTACCCTGACGCGGCTCAACTCGGTGCAGAGCTCCGAGCGGCCCCTGTTCCTGGTGCACCCCATCGAAGGCTCCACCACTGTGTTCCACAGCCTGGCCGCCAAGCTCAGCGTGCCTACCTACGGCCTACAGTTCACCGGAGGTACCGTGCGCCCGCTGGGCCGTGCTGCGCGCTGCGGGGCCTGGGTCCTCGCTAAGCGCTGGCCTCTGCTGTCCTTGCAGCGGCCCCTCTGGACAGCATCCCGAACCTGGCGGCCTACTACATCGACTGCATCAAGCAGGTGCAGCCTGAGGGCCCCTACCGAGTGGCTGGGTACTCCTTCGGCGCCTGTGTGGCCTTCGAGATGTGCTCCCAGCTGCAGGCCCAGCAGGGCCCGGCCCCCACCCACAACAGCCTCTTCTTGTTTGACGGCTCACACACCTACGTCCTGGCCTACACCCAGGTGAGAGCTGGGCCAACTGGTCCTGAGTGCTGCCACCTGCCTCTCGGCTTTGCACCTCTCCCGGGAGGGTCCTGGTCACTTCAGCGCTTGCCGCAGTAGTCTCTCCCTCCCTGACAGAGCTATCGAGCAAAGATGACCCCCGGCTGTGAGGCCGAGGCCGAGGCCGAGGCCATCTGCTTCTTCATAAAGCAGTTCATCGACGCCGAACACAACAAGGTGGGCTGAGTGGCTGGAATGGCGGGTCTGGGAGAACGGGGTCTGCGCCCCACCGCGTGGACTGGGGCAGTGAGTGCCCCTCCAGAGCCCACCTGTCCAGCCACCATGCTCAGAACCGCCCCCTCTAGGTGCTGGAGGCCCTGCTCCCACTGAAGAGCCTGGACGACCGGGTGGCCGCTGCTGTGGACCTCATCACCAAAAGCCACCAGGGCCTGGACCGCCGGGAGCTGAGCTTTGCCGCCCTGTCCTTCTACCACAAGCTTCGAGCAGCCGAGCAGTACAAGCCCAAGGCCAAGTACCACGGCAATGTGACGCTGTTGCGTGCCAAGACAGGCGGCACCTACGGGGAGGACTTGGGTGCCGACTACAACCTCTCGCAGGTGAGTGGAGCAGGCGAGGCAGGCACAGCCACGGGCCGGGGGGTTGGCGGTCCCACGAGAGCTGCGGCTGTTCGCAGGTGTGCGACGGGAAGGTATCTGTGCACGTCATTGAGGGCGACCACCGCACGCTGCTGGAGGGCAGTGGCCTGGAGTCCATCATCACCATCATCCACAGCTCCCTGGCTGAGCCTCGAGTGAGTGTGCGGGAGGGCTAGGCCACCAAGCCATGCTCCACACCCGCCACCAGAGACGCACCGATCCCCACCGCGCCCCAATCTCGGGGACTGGGGAGGGTCCTGCTGGTGGGACCCCCTGCCCTCGTGGCCCAGCACCGCCCCCTCCCCCGGTGGCTGCTGGAAACAGGACCGTCCCGTGTATCCCAGCCACCGAGTGGGGTTCCCTGAGCCCCGACTTGGAGACACCTGGTCTGTGAAGAGTCGGTGGAGGCCAGCCAGAGCCAAACTGAGCCTTTTCTGCCGTGTGGCCTTTGCCGCACTGGCTGCTTCTCCATTAAATTCTCATATTTATTGCGTTGCTGGGAAAGACCCCCAGGGTTGGCTCATTCCAGAACCCCTTAAAATGGTGGAAGCCATCAGGGAAGGTTTCTGGAAAGTCTCCAGGCCCCCTCTACAGGCTGCTGGCTGGAGCCCCTTTGTGTCCTGGCCCTGGCCCTGCTCAGTGCAGGGCAGGGTACAGAGAGGGCTGGTTCCCGGGGAACGAGGACCCCAGCAGACACTGTACCCTCGGCCCTTGGTCCCAGCCCGCCCGGCTGCACCCATGATGCAGGGCTGAAGTGGCCCTGCGGACCGCTCCGGGCACTGATCTTAGTTGTTTTCCAAGAAGAGATTCAGATTGCTGCTCGGGTTGGATTTGCTGCCGGTGGCAGTGTGGAGAACCATGTCTGGACTGTGTCATTTTCCACCAACCTGATAAAAAAAAGCTGCTCTTGATGCCGCCCCATTCCCACAATTAAACTGCACGTGAGCGCTGGCTCCTGTTCACTTTCTTTCCGGTCCCTGATTTGGTCTTCAGGTTCTGGTACTGTCTGGGGAGGTCCCAGGGGCCTCCACATGAGGATTAAGTTGACCAGCTCCTGGGGGTCATGGGTTTGAGGTTCTGTCAAAGTTTAAGGGGATATAATGCAGGTGAGGGTTTCAGCATTGGGCTGGCTAGAGACCTTGGCACTGGTATGAGCAGAATTAGTTCATCTTGAAGTTGTTCTAAGGGCATCAGCTTAGAAGCCCCCCACCCCAGGGTCAGCTGAAAGTTGGTGCTAGCCCCTCTAGAAGAAAACTGCAGCACCTGCCTGATGTGAGAGGCAGGTCCCAGAGCAGAGGGCTGACGGATGCCTAATCACACCAAACTGACCAAGTGTTTGCAAGTGAGGAGTGGGGGAGGTGAGTCAAGAGGGCACTGTAAGGTCCCTGAGAGAAGTAGGCACAGCCTAATAGGCCCACAAGGACAGCCAACTTGTGTACATTGTGTACATACGGAGGTTAGCCATAATGGGTCTTGCAAGGCAGCTTGCGGAGACATGCAGGGGCCAGGACTAAAGGGCTGCGGAGTCCCTGGCATGAGTGTCCAGGAGAGACTGGCAGAAACGGCCAGCATTCCTGTCCACAGAAGCAGCCAGCATTTCTGCCCAAGCTGTGTCCCTGACAACCTAAGAAACCGCCGTGGTAGGGCACAGGTAGGATACTCAGAAGGCTCATCGGCCCAAGACTGACAAGCAACTGGTTAGCTCTAGTCCCACCTAGAGATTGCCTAACGCTGGAGTCTGGTGACACAGAGGAACCCTTCTATAAACTGGAAAGGCCTGACTCCCTCACAAGGCTGTGATCCTCAGCGCTCATGTGGTGTGCTTGAGTGGTGTCTGTTCTGAGACTCTGTAAGGGCCGCCTCACTCCTTCCTGCTCTTTGGTGTCCCCCACCACGTGACTTGAGATTCTCCTGTGGGTAGACTCACGCTGTAGCCTGGCTGTTCTGGAACTGCCTGTCTGCCGGGGTTAAAGGTGTGCCCCGCTACCACTAAGCCTAAGAGTCACGTTCCTAACTAAACTGCAGACAGCTGGAGAAGACCTTGGCTACCTATGTGCTCATGACCCCGGCAGGCAGAGGCCAGCCTGGGCTATATAGAAAGCAGGGATGCTGAGCAGTGAGGCTGCACACCTTTCGTTCCAGCGCTCGGGGCCAGCCAGGCTACACAAAAGAACCCTACCTGTGAGAAGAGAAAAGAAGCGGGGACACGATCACGAGACTAGATCTTGTAGACAGCAACCAAAAAGAAAAAAAAAAAAGGGTGTAACCACCACAGGCCGAACACCTGGGGATAGTGAAGGACACAGAAGCAAGAGAAAGGACCGCTAAGTAACACCGGTGAAGATAGTCAAGGCAGGCTTACCGCGTGGAGAACAGTTTGGGCTGGTCCTCCAGGGAGCAGGAATCTTTATTTCTTTTTAATCAGGAACAGATGGGACCTCGTGGGTAATTTGGAGTCCCAGAGTAAAAGGGCAGGGGCTGCAGTTTGAGAGGAAAAGTGGCCTTTGTGTGATGTGCACAAGGCCGTGC
The DNA here is from genome assembly GCF_907164565.1 of Psammomys obesus. Classification (NCBI taxonomy): domain Eukaryota; kingdom Metazoa; phylum Chordata; class Mammalia; order Rodentia; family Muridae; genus Psammomys; species Psammomys obesus. The sequence goes on along the minus strand of NW_026596131.1, from coordinate 15,615,979 downwards.
TTTCAGTCCATAGAACTGGAAGAGGGGAGGGCTGGGCCTCATTTTCAAGCTTGTAGGTTCAGGGAAGAAACTCGGGCTCAGGAAACATGTTATCTGCTAAGGGCTGCCACAGTCACATTGCTCAAAAAAACAACAGAAAAAATACTAGAAACAAAAACTTTTCATCCCTGGGAAGATGGAGTGACTGACCATCTTGCACGTGCCTAATGTGGAGGAGCCATTGAACAAGGACAAGCAACTCAAAATGCTGAGTCCTGATAGGAGCTCAGCTGGTGTTTGTTCCTTCAGCGTCCGGGGGGCGGGGTGGGAAGGGCCCCCAGAGGGCATAGACCAAAGGCCCCAGGCCCCAGTCCCGTGAAGGTCTCCAGGGTAGTGTGTGCAGCTGTGCCCTGAGCACGTGAGAGTCTGAAGTAAAGTGACTGCTGCTAGCTCAAGGCTAACCTGGACTACACTCCTGTTCAGGAGGTTTGTGAGTGTGAGTCAGATGGTAGAGGACTTGCCTAGACTTTGAGGTCCTGAGTTCTAGCCCCAGGAAAAGAACGGCAATCTAGTCAGGGCAGGAAAGCCAGCCAGCCTAGCAAATCAGAACAGTGGGTTATAGCAAGGAGCCCAACACCTTAACAGTAGTGGTATGGAGGCCAGAGGCTGCTCTGCAGAAATGAAGATCCCAATAGCTGGAGAGATGGTGCAGTGGTTAAGAGCACTGTCTGCTCCTCCAAAGGACTCGGGTTCAGTTCCCAGCACCATGTGACAGCTCACAATTGTCTATAACCCTAATTTTTTTTTTCATTTTTTTTTAATGATGATCCCCTCCACCTCAGAGGCCTCCCTCCTTGGTGACCTTCCAGGCAGCAGCAGCCAGGCCTTTATACCACCTTGTCCTGGTGGAAGACAGATCAGCCAAATTGAAGGGTTGAATGACGCTCACAGCTTAAAACACTAAACAGGAAGTTTTCATCTATTCAAAAACACTTGTTCAGCAAGAACCATAAAATTCTTGAATGGAGAAAACAGAAATAAGCATCAGCCAATGCTTATTTAACCTCAGAAAGTCCCCAGCTGAACTATGAAGAGTGTACTTGGCCAGGCGGTGGTGGCACAGCCTTTACTCCCAGCACTCAGGAGGCAGAGGCAGGTGGACCTCTGACTTCAAGGCCAGCTGGTCTACAGAAATGAGCAGAATGCTCTTAGAAAAACTGAAAGCAGGCCTGGTAGTGGTAGCATATGCCTTCAATCCCAGTACTCAGGCAAAGCCAAGTGAATCTCCATGAGTTTGAGGCCAGCCTAAACTACAAAGCAAGTTGCAGGACAGCCAGGGCTGTTACAGAGAAACCCTGTCTCAGAAGATGACATCACAGGTAAACTGAGGCGGGAGGAGCTAGACAGCTGGCTGGTCACCTAGCAACTTTCTCTGAGGGTAGAAAGCTTGATTCTGCAAGCCAGAACTAATTGTTGCTGACGGGGACTGCCATGACTGGGGGAGGGCTGGAGCTCGTTGGCTCCTGGTGGGGGTTGCTGCTGAAAAGCCAGTGACGGGAGAAAAGGAGAAAAGGAACGTGGGCACACAAGCAAACACACTAGATGGATGAAGCAAGACAAGCTCCAATGAGCCAGTTCCAACAAGCTTCAACAACTTCACCTACATACATACATACATACATGGAGCAAAACTCCAAAGAGTGAGCTTCAACCATCTTTACACATATATATATATACATGCACATACACATTTTGTGGATGGAACAAAACAACTATTTTTTTCTCCCACAGTTTATATATCCCAGCAAAGTCTTCAAGCAGAATAGCCACAATGTGGTTACTCTGTTTTTCTTCAAGCAATGATCACAATGTGTACGTAGACAAACATGTTCCCAATACACTCCCATGATCAGGCAACGGGTGAGAAACAGATTTTCCCCAAGAACCCCATCCATTTGTAACTAAGCAACTTGCTATAGAATAACAAAATAAAAGCAAGCAAGGTAATTTTTCAGCTAGTCTTTACTGGCAGGCTGCAATTTTTTACTGGCAGGGATAAATTTTCTTAAAAGGTAATTCATAAACATTTTAAAGAATCACATATCTAAACTTCTATATGGAAAACAATCAGCCTCAAGGTGCACATCTCCTCATTAACAATTTTTTATTAAATCTTATCCAGAAGCTGAGGGCAAAATGAGTACAAGAAATTAATCATCACCAGCCCAGCTACAGCAGGGGTCACAACAGCTAGTCTAACTGGGGTATTGTTCTTGCTCCCTAACCTCAAAAAGTCCCCAGCTGAGCTATTAAGAGTGTAATTTACCGGGCGATGGTGGCACAGGCCTTTAATCCCAGCACCTGTGAGGCAGAGGCAGGTGGATCTCTGAGTTCAAGGCCAGCCTGGTCTACAGAGTGAGTTCCAGGACAGCCAGGGCTACATAGAGAAACCTTGTTTCAAAGAATCAAAATAAAAAATTTTTAAAAAAGTGCACTTTAGCTGGGCGTGGTGGCGCACACCGTTAGTCCCAGCATTCAGGAGGCAGAGCCAGGCAGATCTCTGTATCTCTGTGAGTTTGAGGCCAGCCTGGTCTACAAAGCAAGTCCAGGACAGCCAGTTCTGTTACATAGAGAAACCCTGTCTTGAACCCCCCAAATAATAATAATAATAATAATAATAATAATAATAATAATAATAATAATAAATGAGTATACTTTTCTTTTTTAAAGATTTATTTATTATTTATATGGTACTTTGTCTGCATGTGTGCCTACCTGCCACAGTAGGGCCCCAGATCTCACTATAGCTGGTTGTGAGCCACCATGTGGTTGCTGGGAATTGAACTCAGAACCTTTGGAAGAGCAGCCAGTGCTCTTAACCTCTGAGCCACCTCTCCAGCCCCTGAGTCGACTTTTCTTAACTTCAAATGGCTTAATGATTGAAGTAAGATCTGGAGATGGTACACATGCCTGGCGTCCTGCCACTCAAGAGGTGGAGGAAGAACCATCAAGAATTCAAGGTACATAAGAGTCTGAGGCCGTATGAGACCTTGTCTTAAAAGATAATGAAGTAAGAACAGTAAGGATAAGTCACACAATTCTGAGTAATGGAGGAATATTTCAGACAAGTGGGGGGGGGGGCGGAGAGATGGCTCAATGGTTAAGAGCACTGGCTGCTCTTCCAGGGATGGAGTTGGGCTCTTGGAGCCCACTGGGCAGCTCACAGCCATCTGCAGCAGGCCCAGGGGCTCCCACACTGTCCTCCGAGCTCCGCAGGCAGCGGTATGCCCGGTGGCCACTCTTCACATATAATAAATCCTTTAAAAAAAAAAAATTAGGTAGCACAGGTGTAGAACAGACGTGCAAAGAGGAGGCAGTGTGTCCTTCACTGGGTGACCTCAGGGATTGGGATTTAGCTTGTAATAAAGCCAACAGCAGTCACCAAAGAAGCCACAGACAGATGGTGCTCAGCCATGGCTTGGGCTGAACACGGGCAGCAAGCAGTGCGCCTCCATGGCCTCTGCTTCAGTTCCTGACTCCGAGTTACTGTCTGAGTTCCTGCCCTAACTTTCGTTCACGGTGGACTGCGATTGGAGGAATAAGCCAAATAAACCCTTTCCTTCAAACACACAGACACACACAATGAAACATGAATCCAGGTGTGGTGGCACATACCTGTTTCCTAGCACTCATTTGGGTGGAAGAGGCAAGGGAATCAAGAGTTCAAGGTCACCCTTGGCTACATAGAGAATTTGAGGCCAGCCCGGGCTACATGAAACCCATCTCAAAAAACATATGATCTGCCATTCTGCTCCTCGGTACATACATTACCTCCTGTCCACATGAAGATTTGATAAGAACATTTATAGCAACAGTTTGGATCAGAGACCACTCCAGATTCACAAACAGGTGAATGGAGAGACATGCTTCAGAACAACCCATAACAGAATCCGCTTAGCCACGGAAAGAATGAGCAGTGCACCTCCGACCAAAACAAGAACTTGACACAATTCTGTCCATACGAAGCCCTACAAAAGTCCATACGTCAGGAGCAACAGAAGTGTTTGGATGGTTTGAGTGGTGGCACAGGGAAGCCGGGGGAGGCAACACACAGTTTCATTCCCTGGAACAGTTTCACTTGTATATACAGTATCTATAACATGTAATTGTCACTCTCAATACTTTAAAAATATTAATTATGCCTCCATGAAGCTGCTTAAGAAGGGAGTTATAAACAAAATAATAGCCAGTTAGACCTCTAAACATATAAACATATGTTTAACGTCTCATTATAGGGGAAATAAAAAAATGGTAGTCATGACAGGGACGGCTCCTTATCTGTCAGGTCGGCAGGCTGCAAACATGACCACAGGGGATCACAGGAAGCCGGCCCCAAGGTGGGAGGCGTAGAGCAAAGGCCTCGGGGGGAAGATCTGGCAGCACACAGAAAAATCACCTTGTGTTCAAGCTTCTTGGAAAGTGTCCAGGCTTCGCCTACACACCACACACACACACACACACACACACACCAATTATAAAACTGTAAATTGCAACATCTTAAAGATGACCTAAATAGCTCTCACAGGTGGCCGACAGAACAAACGGTATCATGAGTGTCCATAGGAGTGCCGTGAGTAAGGAAACGCCACCTGGGACAGACGGATTAGCCTGGGACTCTGGAACACACCTGTAGTCCTAGCACTTAGGTGGCTGAAGAAGACACCGTAAGTTTGAGACTAGCCTGGGCTACAGAGAAAGTTGCAAGCCAGCCACATGAGACCCTGCGTCAGCACACGGAAACTCAGTGCTAACGTCCTCTTTGTGCGTTAGGGTGGATGGGCAGACGGGAGGAGGGGAAAAGGATAGTTCTCAGAATACACCGTTTAGTTCAGCTGCTGCCATGTGTTTCTGTGTCTAGGCACGTGGCACATGCTGCTCGTGTACACAACACACGGGAGGCAGAAGCAGGCTGATCTCTGCCAGCCCGAGGCCAGCCTGGTTTACACAAGTTCCAGGCCAGCTAAGGCCACAAAGTGAGACCCTGGGAAGGACAAAGCGGGCAAACATTGGCAGAACCTCCAGCTGCCTGAGCACCAGTGTCAGCCATATTGAACCAAAAGTGTGAACACCACCCACACTCCCAGGCCAGAGGGGTTCAGACGACCATCCCCAGAAGAATAGCCTTTGTGGTGACCAGTCTCCAGAAAGTCACGGAAAGTGCTGGAAGTTGTTCTGAGGACTCTCAGCCAAAGGAAAACAGTATCAGGGGAATCTACCAAACCCTGGCAGGAACAGTGAGTCTGGGGCACTCGCCGTGGCCCATTTCGCCTCTCTGCCCACATGATGCCAGCTCACTCTAGATGGGTGCAGCTGAGGACAGGCTCTCTCGCCCAGGCTCACCACCCAGCTCTGTGTTCCAGCACCTGCCAGGGACCTTCCTCACCAACCCCCTCTGGAGGTTGGAGTTCGGCTCTGGTTGGCAGGAAGTCCGATCTCAGCGTCTTTACCCAGCCTTACAGTAAGATCATGGCGCCCCGCCAGGAGAGGAGTGAAAGTAACAGCCTGCCCTTCCCAGCTGTTGGCAGCGCTTTGGCCTGTGCTGCCTCCGCTGACAGACAGTGCTTGAAGGTTCCACTAGGGGGCAGGCCAACCTAAGGGCAAGGACCCCAGGAAACAAAGCAGAAGGAAATTCCAGCCCCAAACGCTGCCTGCAAACAATGGAAATGTAGCCTGTTGCATAAACGAGGGAAGAGTAGAAAAAAAAAAAAAAATGAGAACGGGCTGAGCAGGTAGAGTGCCTGACCTGCACACACACGCCTGCTTTGCTTTCCAGAACAGCAGAGACTAAGGGTTTGGGTGGTGGGAAATCGGGAGGAGCAGAAATCCAAGGTCATCCTGAGATCTCAGCTACAAACTTAGGTCAAGACCAACCTGGGTTAGAGACCCTGTTAAGAGAACAACAAAAGAATGGCGGAGATATTGCTACATATGTTGGAAAAATTAACTTACAGATTAAAGACACTTAGCAAACCCAAACAATAGAAATGCCAAGAAAACAAGTCAGTGCTGGGTGTGGTGGCACGGGTTTGCAGTCCCAGTGTTCGGCAGCTCAGGAGGACGGAGCGTTGCAGGCCAGCTGGAATTACAGGTGTGTGTCACCATGCCCAGTTGTCTGGTTGTTTTGTTAGTTTGTTTTCTGAGACAGGGTTTCTCTGTGTAAGAGAGCCCTGGCTCTCTTGGCTGGTCTTGAACTCAGAGATCTGCCTGCCTCTGTCTCTTGAGTGATTAAAGGCATGAGACATCAGGCCTGGCCTCTTGTTTGTTTGTTGAGATGCGGTTTCAGAAATTTACAAATAAGTGAAAGTGAGACCATTGATCTGTCTCAGATCCGATCTATGAAGACTAGCAGATATTTTAGCTCCTCCCTGGGGAGAGGCAGAGAGACACGTGGTGGTGGTGCTGGTCTTGTATCATTCAGGGCAGAGCAGATGGCGGTCCCTCGTTCACCGTGGCTTGAGCCTGGCTTGGTGGCCAAAGCTGTCTTATGCATAGGACTCTTAAAAAAATCAAACAAAATCAGCCAGGTGGTAGCACAGGCCTGCAGGCAAAGCTCTGTGAGTTCAGGGCCAGCCTGGTCTACAAATTGAGTCCAGGACAGTCAAGGCTACACGGAGAAACCCTGTCTTGAAAAAACAAAACAAACAAGTAAAATCAAATCCAGGCAGCATTGAGTAGAAAGAGGAAGACAGACAAATGCCTTTGGACAAATGTCACTCACAGCCCACAACACAGGCAAGCCATAGACACCAGCTTGCTGCCATGCCACACAGCACAGGGGCCTGCCAGCCCTGTGCCCAGCCTGCCTGCTGTGGGGACCACCACAGAGTCCTAGTATGCAGTGGGAGGGAAAGATGGGAGAAAGAGAAGTGGAGCAGCTTGAGCTTTATGAAGAGATGGAACTAGAGACTCAAGGGTGGACAGGAGCAGCCTGTTGTGAGTGGCCAGCCCTGCCACCTGAGGCCATGGTGAGGTCCCAGCCTGAGCTGCCACTGAGGGCCATGTCTGGGTCTGGGTCAATGTCTGTGGCTCGTATTACTACTGGACAACATGGGGAACTGGCAGTGGCAGCTGGGGGACCAGGTAGGTATAACTGCCCCTGCCCCTGCCCCTCACTGGATCCCAGACACTCATCTGCTAAGCAGGGTGGGGGAGATGCCCTCTATCCTCTCACCCCTCACCACCTTTGGCAGTCTGGCCCCGAAGTCATGGGAGCAGGAGAGCTGTCCCTGTCCCTCACTGGCTACAGCACTTGGGAGAGTGAGCCCTGTACCATGCCTGGAAACACAGAGTGGGGCTGGCCCTGATGGTGATGGCACAGGTGAGCCAGCCCTGAGGGGTGAGAGTGGGAGAGCTGGCTCAGCCCCTCACAGGCTGCAGCACTTGGAGAGTGAGTCCCTGAGCCTTGACCGGGCAGCACAGTGGAACTGGCTCTAGCGTAGGTGCAAGTGAGCCAGCTCCAAGGGCATGTGAGCAGGGGAGTTGACTCTGCTTTGCCTCTTGCCTCGGGTGGCATTGGGTGGCCTGGCCAGAGCACTGCTGTAGAGCTCACCCTGGGGTGCAGATAAGGGAGAGGGCTTGCTGAGACCAATTCGGCTGCCACCCAGGCCAGAGATCCAGGGCTCTGGGTTGGCCCACCCCAAAATCTGCATCATCTGTTAACACTTGGGAGGAGTGAAGGGGTCAGCCCTGCTGAACCGAAGCTACAGGATCCCTAAGACACAGGGCAACATCAGGAACACTGGGAGGGGTGTGGATGAGGAGCCAACACTGATGGTGTCACAGAAGCCAGGGATCTCGGGGTAGATCGGGACTTGTCGTGTGTGGACAGAGAGACAGTGTGTACAGTGTGTACTGTGGAACACACTGTGACACAATACAGTGTCCAAGGTGAGATGTTGTCTATGTTTTGCTGTTGTGGTTGTTCGGTTATTATTATGTTTTATTTTGGGGGGAGGTTCCAAGGGTGAAGAGCAGATATGAGGGGAGGGGGAGATGAGCAAGACTGGGGTGTGTGATGTGAAACTCACACATCAAGGAATCAAGGAAAAGTTTTTAAAAATACTTTTTTAAAAAAGGACATTTTAGCTCAAGGGTCAATAAGTAGCCTTAGAACATTTTTTAAAAGATTTATTTATTATGTATACAGTGTTCTGACTGCATGTACACCTACATGCCTGAAGGGAGCACCAGATATCATTATAGATGATTCTGAGCCACCATGTGGTTGACTGGGAATTGAACCCAGGACCTTTGCAAGACCAGATCTCTGAGCCATCTCTCCAGCCCAGAACAATTAAAAGAGTAGTAAAAAAAGAGTCAGACATGGTGGCTGGCTCATTCCTTTAATCCCTGTATTTGAGAGTCAGAGTCCAGGTCAACTGGAGATAGTGATCTTTGTATCTTTGAAGATAAAAAAAAAAAAAAGCAATGAGATGAAGTTTTTTGTTTTTTTTCTTTTTCTTTTAGGTTTTTCAACAGAGTTTCTTTCTGTTCACAGTCTTGGGTGTCCTGGAACTCTTTCTGTAGACCAGGCTGGCCTTAAACTCTGCCTTCTGAGTGCTGGGGTAAAGGCTTTCGTCAGCACACCTGGCTAAGATGAAGCACTATTAAGAACCCAATGGAGGGGCTGAGAGACGGCTCAGAGGCTAGGAGCGCTGGCTGCTCTTCCAGGGGTCCTGAGTTCAAGTCCCAGCACCCACATGGTGGCTCACAACTGTGTGTAACTACAGTTCCAGGAGATCAATGCACATTAAAAAAAAAAAAAAAAAGAAAAGAAAAAAGAAAGAAAAAAAGAAAAGGAATCTAATAGAGGAAATTAAATAGAACTATTTAATTTATTAAATAGCTATTAACTATTAACAATTTACTGTCATAGTTTTGTTTCCTGTTTTTTTTTTTTTTTTTATTGTTGTTTTGCTTTTTTGTTTGTTTTAAGACAGGGTTTCTCTGTGTAGCCCTAGCCCTACTGGAACTCACTCTGTAGACCAGCTGGCCTCGAACTCACAGAGATCCGCCTGCTTCTGTCCCTTGAGCGCTGGGATTAAAGGAGTGTGCCACCACCGCCCAGCCAACACCATCTTTCCTTACGCGTGTTCCTTTCCCCTACGAAGCTTCCCGTTACTCAAGGAAGGACTGGCCTCTTGGAGCCTTTCCTACCCCTGAAGTAGTAATTCTTTATCTCAGTCCATGTGAATGCACCGGGGAGTGGAAGCCGGGGTGTGTGGAGGTGGGAGGAAAGGTCTCCCCACTCCGACTGTCTGGAAGCTACAGCGTGGCCCCGGCCGTGCTGCTCAGCTCAGGTCGCCACAGCGCCGGTCCCCTCAGCCCTGAGCTGCGGTTTCCGGGGAGTTGGTTCTCCGTCGCACCGCGCACGGCGCGGAGCGCCTGGCAGTGCGCTTCCGCCGGCGGCACTTCCGGCAGGGATGCGCTGAGGCTGAGCAGCGAGCCTGGCGACTGGCGCCGCGTTCCCGCGGGTCCTCCAGCCGGCGCTGCGGGTAAGGCGGAGGCTCCGGGGCCTGTGTGTCCCTTTCTTTGGAGCGTGCCCACAGCCACAGGCCTTCACCTGGCCCGGCCAGCTCCCACGGCGTGGCAAGTAGTGCTAATTCAGGCCCCTTTGCCGTCGCCGGCGGCGGCCCGGGTCCCCAGCCCAAGGGGCAGACAGGCTCAGATCAGGAGGCTCCAGACCAGACCAGGGAAGGGGCCCGCGGGACCGACGTGCTCGCTGCTCAAGAGCCGAGGCGGTGTGGGGCCGCGTGCAGCCCGGTGGGTTTCACCTGGCCAGGTCCGGCCCTCGGAGCACAGACTCAGATTTCGGGCACAGACCTGTTTACTCTCCACACTGGTGCCACTAGGCTGGCATTGAACCAAATGAAGGGGTAAGGTCCAGAGAGGATGAGTGGTATATCAGGGTCACTGCTGGAAGGGGTGGGGGCAGCGTGACCCTGTGCCTGCTTAGATACCTCTCCCTGCCGTCATCCTGTGCTCCCCAGACCTTCACTTGTGTTTGGAGGAGCCGGAAGCAATACCTGACAGGCGTGGTCCGCCCCTTTGAGCTGAACTTTGTACCCTTACCCGGGTATAGCGGTATACTATGGCTGAAATGACAGCCTGGTCCTCTTTTGCCCCGAGTGTGGAGAGGATGCCCAAACTGCAGGGTTTTGAGTTTTGGAGCCGCACCCTTGGGGGCGCGCGACATGTGGTGGCGCCGATGGTGGACCAGAGTGAGCTGGCCTGGAGGCTGCTGAGCCGCCGCCATGGAGCCCAGCTGTGCTACACCCCCATGCTGCACGCCCAGGTCTTTGTCAGAGATGCTAACTACCGGAAAGAGAATCTGTACTGTGAAGTGTGCCCTGAGGACAGGCCTCTCATTGTGCAGGTGGGTGGAGGGACCGCGGCTGCTGAGTTCCAGACCCTGAATATGAAAACTTCCCCAAGCTTTCAGACCCAGGAGGAGGGTGGGGGTCCTGCAGTCCTGCTTTGACACATGAAATAGGAAATGGCTGCTGAGTGGGAGAGGTCCCCAAATTGGGGGAACTAGCCTAAGCCCTGGAGAAGGGACAGCTTGGATGCCTTTGATATTCCCCCTGGTCTGGTGACCCCCGACTCAGTTCTTCACAAGTCTGTGCCAAAGGCTTTTGTTACACATCCAGAGAAAGGGCATGCATACATAGTTCACATTCCTAGTTGTGTGAGATGTTTCCTGCTTTGTCATATTGTAAATGTTGGTGGAAAGACCATAGTTTATTGAGTCACCATGGGCATCCTCAAAGGGCTGGGTGGCCTAGGCAGGGAGACCTAGGCCTGGTCTGACCATGGGTGACATTCATGTCTTCGCAGTTCTGTGCCAATGACCCAGAGGTATTTGTCCAGGCAGCTCTCCTAGCACAAGATTACTGTGATGCCATTGACCTGAACTTGGGCTGCCCACAGATGATAGCCAAGAGAGGTGAGATCATTTTTTGCAGTCTGTGTTGACACTTGCCCGGTCCAGTACTGAGTCCACTAGGCCTTCAGATAAGGGGTCCAGGCCTGTTCTGGTGGAGTATGGGTATGGGTGGGCATAGGGAGAAGTGGTTTTCTGCCTCTGACTGGTGGCACCAGCCCTTTTTCTGGGCGTATCTTAGAGAGTTCTTGGGTACTTGACTGAGGACCAGACTCTGCTGGCTACATAGGTATCCTATAGATAAATGTTACAGCGGATGTGAGTTCCATGGCTCTGTAATCACACACACGGGCTCACTGGGCGCCCCCCACAAGCACTACTGATCTCCGGCTATGTGGCATAAGTGTTCTGTGCAGCCCAGACAGCTCCCAAGTCAGGGCTGAGAAGCCATTTAACTTCATTTTCACCCCTGTTCTAAGCAGTGACACTACTGATTCTGGGGATCCTGTGTAAAGGCTGACACGAATGCACACAGCCTGGCTGTGAAGCCCTCTGTATTCTGAGGCACTGGCCTAGCGTTCATGATGATGTGATGCCAGTGACATTGGGCCACTCTCACCTTTGCAGGTCACTATGGCGCCTTTCTGCAGGAGGAGTGGGATCTTCTTCAAAGAATGAGTGAGTTGGCAGCATGCCACTGAGTCAGCAGACAGTCTGACAGGGCCCATAGCACAGCTGTTTGGTTGGGGCTCAGGAGAGAACAATGGTGATCCCTCTGCTCTTGGCCCACCTTCCCTGCTGAAAGGAGGTGACTATAGTGTCCCCTAACGTATGCCAGACATCCCCTGAGAACCAGACATTAAGTGCCAGGACAGTGCCCTGACTCCTCGTAGCTCCCATGAGGACAGCCAGGGTTCTTAGTTGCCACCTCTCATTGGAAGCCAGCACACCATACAGCAAAGCTAGTGTGGTTCTGTGTGCTGAACATAGAGGGGCTTGGCCACCTTGGGGTAGGACCGTGCTTCCTTCAGAGGCCATCTTTTTTTCCTCAGTTCTGTTGGCTCATGAGAGACTCTCTGTTCCTGTCACATGCAAAATCCGCGTCTTCCCAGAGATTGACAAGACAGTGAGGTACGCGCAGATGCTGGAGAAGGCTGGCTGTCAGGTGAGGGCCGTGGCTCCCAGGGGCAGCCACTGGGGTCCAGCAGGCAGCCAGGCCTCACACACCAGCATTCTGCCCCCTGACAATCCTCTAAGCCACAAGGAGCTTGCTTCTCCTGCAGCTCTTGAGTCAGGGCTGCAGACAAGGTTTTTCTGTGGGAAGGGCAGTGGGCCTCTTCTGACCTCACATCCAGACCCAGCCTGGTCTCAGACCTCTGAACCTGGCCCCTAGCCCCAGGGTCTTGTCTGCAGGAGAGTAGCATTGGCTCACTACCCCATCTCTGGGCTGTCCAGGCATCAGCCCGGGCTGCTGTAGGTGAGCTCAGTGCCCGGTCTCTGGAGGGCTGGGCATAAGCCATGGGTGTCGGACATGGTCCTCTTCCCCCGTCACACTTGCTGAGCCCAGTCAAGTGTGCTCTGAGACAGGTAGCTCCTGGGAATGGCAGGAGCCATCCTCAGTACCTTGCATCCTGAATTCTTCCAAGTTTTCCCCGTACTTGGGTTTCTGGCTCTTGACTCCTGGTTGCAGCCTGGGGCTCCTCCAAAGGGGCAGGGCTGTCAAGACCCTGGGGCCAGGGATGGATCCATGGCCAGATGACCTTGGCTGTTCCCAGCATGGAAAGCTGAGAGCCTCGAGGGGGCCCTTGTAGCTGGTTTGGGACCTTTGGGTGGAGCAGGTTGAACCAAGTGTGTCTGTCCTAGCTGCTGACTGTGCATGGGCGCACCAAGGAGCAGAAGGGGCCCATGGCGGGAACAGCCTCCTGGGAGCACATCAAGGCAGTTCGGTGAGTAGATATGGTGGGTCAGGTGCCATTGGACTCCATGGAGGTGGCATAAACCTTGGGATGTCCAGCATTACCTGATGTCCTAGAATTACCCAGGAGGGAAGGCAGCTATACTATGGAAGGCAAGGTGTCTCAACAAGACAGAACTTGGTGGGTGGTCTCTGCCCTCTTGGCATGGTACAGGGTCAGGGCTCTTCCCCCACAGGAAGGCCGTGGGGATCCCTGTGTTTGCCAATGGGAACATCCGGTGCCTGCAGGATGTGGAGCGGTGCATCCAGGACACGGGTGTGCAGGGGGTCATGAGCGCAGGTGAGTGTGGGTGCCTCCGCCGTGCTGTCTTTGTAGACTGTGTAAGTAGATGGAGCCCAAGCCACGCCCTCAGGAGAGGTTTTCCAGACTTGCCAACCCCATAGCTAGCTGGCGACCTGCGGGGCCAGGGGTTCCAGGCTCTCTTCCTTCCCCTTCCCAGAGGGGAACCTGCACAACCCTGCCCTGTTCGAGGGCCGCAGCCCCGCGGTGTGGGAGCTGGCCGAGGAGTACCTGGGCCTTGTGCAGCAGCACCCGTGCCCGCTGTCCTACGTCCGGGCCCATCTCTTCAAGCTGTGGCACCACACGTGAGTGGCTCCTCACAGGCTTTCAGGGCGGCCTCTCTAGGCGGCGTCCCAGTCCCTGCCTGGAGTGTTGTGTGCTCTTTCCAAAACAACTTGCCACCAAGTCTGCTGAAGGGCTGGTGGCTTGGCAGTGTGGGAGGGCAGGAGCTTCGGTGGGAAGAGATGTTGGCCACCTGTCTAGCATTTGGCTCAGACGATGACTGGAGTGACAGGCATCTGCCTCAGGCTGCAGGTACATCAGCAGCTTCGAGAGGAGCTGGCCAAGGTGAAGACCCTGGAAGGCGTGGCTGCTGTGAACCAGGCTCTAAAGCTTCGGTGCCAGGCAGGTGCGGGGCTGAGGGAGCCCAGTAGGTTGTGGAAGGGGCCAGAAGCTCAGGTCTTTGACAGGCCTTGCACCTTCGCAGGAAGACATGTCTAGGCAGCAAGAAGGAGTGAAGCCAACTGGCAACTTACCTGCTTTCCACTGGATCTGCCAGCCCTACATCCGGCCAGGGTGAGCTGAGCAGCCTATAGTGGGAGTCCACACACAGGTGCCCTTTGCCACTTCCTCTAGTCACCAAGGCCAAGTTCCCATTTTGGGTGGAGGAAGCCACACAGAGCTTGTGTGAAGGTGCCTTGGGTACTTATCTAAGATCCTTTAGACCTGTCATCTGTGATCACAGCCTGCCTGGGCTTGGTGTCACAGACCCTGGGCCCCTCAAATTCGGATGTCATTCCAGGAAGTCTTAACTTCTCTGTTAGCCACTCTATTGTATGGGCTGTATCTATGTTCTGTGTTCTAGGACAAGCCCTCTTTGCCTGGGCAGCCAAGAATAGTTACTTGAGCTGGGTCCTTGGCACCAGTGCCCTCCATGGCCATCCAGCCCCTCCGCCTCGGAACCCCTCCCGAGGTCTACCCCGTTTGGCGATGGTAGACTGAGCCTGTCTTATAGGTGTCTTTGAGTATGCTCACTGCCCTTTCCTTAGCCCTAGGGAAGGGAGCAAGGGGAACAGTGGTGGTCGAGGCAAGCGGGCTCTGGAGGAAGAAGAGGGCAGCATGGATGGTTTATCCAAGAATAAGCTCAAGAAGCAGCTGAGAAACCCTCACAAAACCTTCGACCCTTCCCTGAAACGTAAGTGCTGTTCTTGCCATTCAGGCCAGGATAGTTGGACAGGCTGCCTGGAGACCTTCATTCTCTTCATCTTCTTTACTGGGATAGGAGTCCAGGCCTGTCAGGACAATTCTCAGACCAGACTTTGGATATGACACTAAGAACCTGTGAAGAGCCTTTGAGTCTGATCTACAGTGTTGCTATAAACCTACTTGATGTATCAGACAAGGCCATTATATAAGCTCCTTGGCTAGGTTTCGGTCAAGTGACCATGGTTTTGGGTCGTGAGGGCTGTCGTTGTCCTGCTGCGTCCTGGGTGAGCTTCAGCCTTGCATGGGAGGTGGGGGGCAGTCACTGGGAACTCCGGCGAGCATGCAAGGTTGCTGTGCATTTGGATAGTGGTCAGCCAGGAGCCTGACTCAAACGGAAAGACCTGAAGGTCACTCGGGACTTCTCAGTATGCTTTCTAGGTGTGCAGCGTCGAGGTCTCAGTCCATGCATTGTCCTGTGTCCTGGCCATTTTGGCAACCTGAGCTCTTACACTCAGCTGCTTCCTTTCCTAGAAGTTCAGCAGTCTGGTAGCAGCTCCCTGGGAGTCTTATCCGATAGCTTTAAGAGTCTGGGGAGATGGCAGGAACCACCTCGTCACAGCTTGGTCTACTTTTGTACAGGAAATGCCACAGGAGTTTCTGCACCACAGGAAGGGGCATCAGGACAGGGCTCTGATTGTGCCTTTTTTGTTTTCTGGTTTCTTGACATAGTCCCAATCTGTAATCCTAGCTGCCTTGGACCTCACTGTGTAGTTCACACTGAATTTACACTCAGCAGCAAGCTGGGGGCTAGGGGTGAAGTGGGCAGCCCACCTGCTTCCACTTGTTTGCAGTGAGGCCCTACCGGCCATCTCCTGTCATAACTAGTCTCCTGGCCCAGGTGGTCACAGTAAGCTCTGTGGAGGGGATGGCGGCTGCTCACCCTGGCTTGCCTCATGCTCACCTCATTCAACCTGCCCTCTTTTTGTTTTGTTTTGTTTTTTTCCAGCCAAATATGCCAAGTGTGACCAGTGTGGAAACCCAAAGGTGAGCCGGCCCTTCCTTCGCTCTGTGGGCAGGGCAGTCCCCAAAGATGTTCCAGAGACTCTTTATGGTACTAGAGTCTGTCTGGTACTACCTACCTAGAATTTAGTCTGGGTGCGGGTGTTGGCCTCAGTTCACTAGCTTCTTATACACAGGGCAATAGGTGTGTGTTTAACCTGTGCCGTGGCTGCTGCAAGAAACGAGCCTTCAGAGAAACAGCAGATTGCCCAGGTGAGTGGATGTCCGCTGTAACCCGCCCATCCACCTGCAGCAACAGTGGGCACCTTGGCCTCCTCACCCACATTCTCCTCTTGCCCTCCTGTCAGGTCATGGATTGCTTTTTAAGACCAAATTAGAGAAGTCTCTGGCCTGGAAAGGGACCCAGCCTGGGCTGCAGGAGCCTCAGCAAGTGAGGCCTGGAACACCAGGTGGTTTCTCTGAAGTTGTGGGGAGTGCCCTAGCCTGAAAGCCAGCAGGAGCCATCTCCACTCCAGGACAGCCACTGACGCCTGGACACTTAAGGAAATACCTTTTCTCAGGGAATCTCCTATCGACACAGGAGGACATGTTGATGTCTTTAGGCGGGGGCCTGGCAGTACTGCACCAAGGGTGGCCTTGGCTGGACTTGCCCTGTCCCCACACTTGTTTTCAGCATTGAACAATAAACCATTCAGAGATCTAGTAATGGCCTATGGCTGTTGCTCCCAGCCCACATCCAAGGAGGCTCTCCGGCTCCCTGCCCCTCTCCGCCTCTTCTAAGTGGTCAGGGTCTCCAGGGGACACAGGCAGATCGCCCTGGATCGGATCGTCCAGAGCAGAAAGGAAGAGAGCCTATGGTCAACCTGTATTTTAATGGACTACGCGGTCAGTGACACTGCTGCAGTCACAACTACACATGGACAGGAAGGGTTGGAGGTACCCTACCTGGGCATTGCACATGGTCTGTTCATTGGGACAGAGACCTAGAGTCAGGCCTGAGTGGCCATAATGGGCAGCCTGCCTACCACAGCAGAGGGTACCTCAGAGTGGAAGGCCCATGAACTGGCATCCAAGGCCAGGCTGCTCTAACGAGCCACACAGTCTGGGGTCTCATCGCGAGAAAAGCAGGCAGGAGGCCCAGGTGCTGCTTCCACAAGCAGAGCAGGTGTGCGGAGCATCCTCTGAAGGTCATGGGGCGCCTCTCACATGTTAGTGCTCATCCGTGACTGGCTGTTGGCTGGAGTCAGCTCCCCTTGGCTCCCTTCTCTAGGAGGAGACTGAAGTGGACACGGGGGTTCAGTGGAGGCTGTGGAGGCACTGCCCATCCCTCCGCACACCAGGCTGCTCACCTTGACATGTATCTGGTTGCGTAGCACAGCTGCCCTGAGAATCATGGCCTTGGCACGTCGCTGGAACTCCTTGCCCATCAGCAGGGATTTCTCAAAGGTGGTGCTGCGCTGGTCCACATCACGAGCATACAGTATCTGTAGAGGCACAAGAGGAGGCTCGAGCGGCGCCCCAGCTCGCCACGGCACACAGCCCCAGCCCAGGCCCCGAGTGCCCACCTTGCTGTGTGAGTCGATGCGGGCGTTGATGAGCCCCTCTAGGATGAGCTGCGTCAGCTCGTCCTCCAGGGCTGCAACTGTTGTGTTGAAGGCCGCAGCCATCTTGTGCATGTCAGCTGACACGTAGGGGCTGAAGTACTACAGGACAGAAGCTACAAGCTGTCCACTGCCCTCAGAATGTCTGCACTCCACACCGCCCTTGCCTAAACCCCCCCACCCCCAGCACTCACACTTACCTGAATGAGAGCCCGGTTGCGGATCTGGGTATACAGTGTCCTGACGTGAGGAGCCAGGTACATGTCCAAGAGCAGGTTGTCCTGCAGAGGAGAGCTGCTCAGTGGCCTGGGCACAGCCTGCCCAGCTCCAGGGTGACTAGTCCCCACCCTTACCTTCATCTCGTCCAGCATCTTCAAGCAGGATGCATACTTGGACTCATAAAACTTAAAGATGATGTCTCTGACCTGTGGTTCCAGCTCCAAGAACAACTTGAAGGAGCTGAGGACACCACAGAGTGTCAGCTAGGAAGGGACACAGGGCTTGGCTTGGAAAGGCAAAGGTTGAAGGAGCCCACCACCCAACCTACCTGCTAGAGATGACATTGCGTTGCAGCTCCTGCCGGTCAAAGGTGGCTAAGGCACACAGGCCACCATACACAGCCACATTGCTGGGAGACAGCAGCTGAGAGGCAGAAAGGGAGGTGGGTCCAGAGACCTGGGATCCTGGGCATTGACCAGTGCACAGACCAAGAAGCCCAGAGTTGGGGCCTGCCCTGCCCTTCCCATTACCCACTCAGACAGTGCTTACACCCTCCTTTACACAGGGTTTCTCTGTGTAGCCTTGGCTGTCCTGGACTTGCTTTATAGACCAGGCTAGCCTCGAACTCACAGAGATCCACCTGTCTCTGCTACTGTGAGTGCTAGATCACAGGTGTGTGCCACTGTGTCCAGGTTAAACCCTCACTCTCATGAACCTGGACGAGCTGAAGGGTCCCTCATGCTCCTTACCTCTGGGAAGTCGCAGTGATCAAAAGAAGCCAGAAGGAAGCACTTTGCAGCTTGCTTATACTTTCGAGCAGCCAACTCGGCCAAGCCTAACGGATCCAGGGAGGTGAGACAGGAAGCTGAGCTATTTCGAGCAGGCCGCTAGAGCCCTAGGAGCCCGTGGCTATCAGTACAGAGCCCCGGCCTCCTGCAACCAGTATCCTTAGTTTAGGAACAGAGATCCTAGCTGTCAGTAACAGCACCTAACTGAAGACATTCCTGTGAATTATGTCTGCAGGGAATCCTCAGAATGAAATAACACACAGCCAGGCTCAGGGAAACCAGCTACCCTTCTGTGGGCCCCACCAGCTTCTCTATTTGAAGTTGAGCAAGTGTCCCTAGCCCCCGCCACAGCATGGTATCCACTGACACCCTGAAGCCTGCCAGTACTGCGTCCCCAGCTATTCCCCCAGGGTGGGCGGGAGGTGCCTGGGAGCCTCACCCGCAGCACACTTGAGCTTGGTGAGGATGGCCTGGGTCTGGCTGTCCCGCTCTCCACGCTGCTGCAGGGGAAGACAGCAGACATGAGGCCGCCTACCCTGCCTCCTTGTTGAAGGAGCTCTACCTCCTGTCCCACCCTACCCAGAGAACAGTCAAAGGCAGGCTGAGGCGAGGACGGGATGAGGCCCTGGGGCTGGCCCTTCTAAAGCACGGGATCTGTGGAGGTGACTTTACCTCAGCGATCTCTGGAGTAGACTCGGCCTTGCTGACGTAGCTTAACACATGAGACCAATTTTGCAAGTAGACACTGACCTGGCACATGAGCAGGTAAGGACAGAGTAAGTCTGGGTTGTCCCTATGGGGCCCTCCATGTCTACCCACCGGTCACCCAGGCAACCTTGATGACATTGAGGCACATGTTGATGACATGCTTAGCACTGGTGCAGTAGTCTCGAGCTCGTGAGTAACACTTGAGGGCATTGCTGAGGTCCCCACAGTCCAGGTAGTGGTCACCCAGGTCATCATGGCCACGCCTGTAGGCCTGACAGTGAGTGGATACTGGTCGAGGGGCCAGCCAGGCCCAGCTGCCCACCTCCCCTGCCCGGAGCAGGCCAGCACCTGATACTCTCTTTGATAGAATTGCCCTTATAATTCTTCAGGTCCGTGTCCAGCTTCTCCAGCTTCAATAGGGCCTTCTTCCGAGTGGCCTCCACCCAGGCTGTGTCCAGGGGAGGAGGCTCCACTGCACTCTCAGGGACAGCGTCTGCTGCGTCCTGCAGCTCCCTGCAGGGTGACCTAGCCATCAGGGTAGGGTAACTACCAGGGAGGCCAGGGAGGAAGGGACACCGCTTCCACAGGCCGGCCCTCAAGAGGCCTTTGCCTGTTTCCCTGCCCAATAAAAGGGGGCAGGCTGTACCAGGGGCACAGAGAAAACTGCTGATCAGAGAGCCCAAAGCCAGATAAGGACGTTCAATGGAGAATGAGTGGTTTCCACCCAGTAAAGCCAGGGTTTTTTTTTTTTGTTTTTTTTTTTTGGGGGGGGGGGGGGAGGGGTGAGCAGCTACACCAGATTCTTAAGAATTAGAAATCCCAACTGTCCACACAGAGGCAAAGGAGGCCAGGAAAGAGAAAACAAGGCCTGCTACCATTTCCTTGTTCCAAGGAGGAAACATGTTCATGTTTCTGGTATGTAGAGGGACTGCTCCGGGCACATCACCAGGGAAATGCTGGGCACACAGGAAAGGCCCGTCCGAAGCCCTGCCTTGGTCACTTGCCCCTCCCAGGCCTCACCTAGTAGCCTCGGAGAGCTTCCGGTGTATCTCTTCATACATGTCCACATTGAAGGTCCTCTGCACGAAGGACAGGGCCATTTTCAAGGCCTCTACCCGCAGCGGAGGGCAGCGGTCAGCAATAAACTGCAGCCGCTCAATTCTCATCAGGCCGCTGTAACTGGCCGCGTACTGCTCCAGGTCCTTGAGGGGAGGGGTAAGAGGGTCAAGGGGGTAAGCAGGGGCCTGACAACCTGAGCCTTGGGCCTACAGTCCTGGATACTATCCAATTCTGGAAGAGACCATAAGGGATTAAGGACCTTCAGGTTCAAGCTCTGCACTGGCAAGTGGGAACATGACTATACCCTGACAAGTGATGGTGCTGGGCTGAGCACAGAGGAAAGCGTGTTGGCTGTACGCAGACCTTTGCGTCACACCGTGCCTTACTAGAGCTGCTCCCTATGGAAGTGGGTTTAGGGTCATGGAGGTGCTGGGAACACACGAGTGGGCAAATGGAAACGCGGCTTCCTGGCTTAGAAAGATGTGATTAACCTGGTCACTAAGAAGCATCAATCTTCCTGGAATATACACCACAGTAGGGAGGCCGACTTGGACCCCTCAACAGATCGAGGGTGCCGGCAGCCCTCCCCCACACGGAGATCCATACCAGAGTGGGGTTCTCCACCACATAGTTCACATCAGGTGCGTTCTGGGGATCTTCCTGGGGATCTACATCAATCTGCATGGGCTCCACCGCCCCCTAAAATAAAGAAAGCACCTTGACACATGGCACCAGGGAAACCGGGGGATGCTCCTGTCCCCCATGGTCAGTTCTGCCCAAGACTTTCCAAGGCAAGACTGCACTGGGCTCCCACAGGTGCTGGCAGCCAAGTGCCCTCCTCAGCTCTCCCACCCCAGTCCTGACTGACTTCAGGAGCCCTCCAGCGCTCCCTGCCGCCATCCTGATGCAGCCTCCTCCAGGCCAGAGACTGAAATTTGCCACCCTCTCTCCAAGAAGTCCGGAGAGCCAAGGCAGGCAGGCCACGACGTGGAAGAGGACGGTGGAAGATTGGAGGGGCCCAGGGCCTCCAACGACAACGGGGAGAGCCGCTTCCCGCCAGGCGCGCAGCGGTACCTCGGAGAGCAGCGTGCAGGCCGACAGGCTGGCGCTCAGGCTGTAGTCGCCCGACGTGCCGGGCCGCAAGTCCGACCTGCTGTGAGCAGGGCTGCGGCTCAGGTCGGAGGCCGACGACGAAGCGGAGCTGGGCGCCGGGCTGCCCCGCATCCTGACCGCCGCACCTCTCCTGGGCAGTCGGCACCCGCACGAAAAGCGTTGGCGCGCGAGGCGGGGGCGGGGCGGGGGCCGGGGCCCAGAGCGGCCCGCGAGGCAGGCGACGCTCACGCGCCAGGCCAGGGCCGCGGGCCCCGCCCCGCCCCGCCCGCCGCCAGCCCCGCCCACCAGGCCCGCTCTGGACGGAACGGCCGCGCGGCGGGCTCGGCCAGCAACCCCTACCTGCAAGTTGAACACCTGAACCGGCAGCGGCATCTTCCACCCCCGGCGCCGCACAGCGACGTTCACTTCCGGGGCGGCGCGTCCGTCAGTTCCGGGTCACGGCTCGGGGCGGGGCGCTCGTTACTCTTAAAGGGGCCGCCGCACTCGCAGGCGGGCGCCCAGCGCCCGGGCCGGGGCGAGCGCATGAGCCGCGCGCGCGGGCTGCTGTGCCGCGCCTGCCTCGCGCTGGCCGCGGTGCTGGCTGTATTGCTGCTGCTGCCCCTGCCCCTGCCGCTGCCTCGCGCGCCCGGCCCGGACTCCGGCCGGCTCCCGACCCCGGGCCGGACCCCCGGGGTCTCCCGCCTGCAGCCCGACGACATCTTCATCGCTGTCAAGAGCACTCGGAAGAACCACGGTCCGCGCCTGCGGCTGCTGCTGCGCACCTGGATCTCGCGAGCCCCACGACAGGTGCGCGCCCCAATCCGCCCCGTGCCGTGGAGGTTCTTGAAACCCTTGCTGGGGTCCCTGCGCCCGTGGGCCCGGGGCTCCGCACCCGCTCCCGGACCGTCACGGGATCCTCCGGCGCCTTACGGTGTTTTCTCCCACAGACGTTCATCTTCACCGATGGAGACGACCCTGAGCTCCAGCAGCTGGCCGGTGAGGCGCTCCCCCGCACTGAGTTGTACCTACTGGGGCCGTTCGTGCTTGTGTCAAACAGCCCTCCAATCATCAGATCCCCCCCCCGAACCCCCAGTTCCTGGCAAGGTGCCGCGGCCTCTGACCAGTGTCACCCTCGTCACCTGCCACGTCCTGTCCTGTTTCCCACCTGTTCTGTTCTAAGTCACTGTTGTCTGCTTCAGGATGAGCTGTGTAGGGCTGCAGTTGGACCTGATCCATTGGCTGGACAGGCCTATTCCAGCCTAAAGCTAAGGAAGCGTGCTGGAAGTCACCCCTCACGCTACCCGTTTCCAACCGTGCAGGCGGCCGCATGATCAACACCAATTGCTCTGCTGTGCGCACCCGCCAGGCACTATGCTGTAAAATGTCGGTGGAATACGATAAGTTCATAGAGTCTGGACGAAGGTAAGTCACCCCGCCCACCAGAGGACCCAGGACTGAGCCGCGTGGAGGCACCCACCCAAACGGGGCCTCAGTGCATAGGCCTCTCCCTTCACCTCCAGATGGTTCTGCCACGTGGATGATGACAACTACGTGAACCCCAAAAGCCTGCTGCACTTGCTTTCCACTTTCTCATCCAACCAGGACATCTACCTGGGACGACCGAGTCTGGACCACCCCATCGAAGCCACTGAGAGGGTCCAGGGCGGTGGCTCAGTGAGTGCTGGGCCAGCATCCTCCCTGGGGCCGCAGGAGTGAGAAAGGGCTAAGGCAGGTGTGGGCTGGGTACTTTGGTTCCAGGCCCCGTGGAGCTGGCAAGCCAGGCCCAGCGATGGAGAAGGGCCTCCGAGTGACATGTTAGGAACACCTTTGCCTTCTGCAGACTCCTGCATAGTGGCCTAGGAAAACAAGATTCAGCTGGACGGTTGAGGGCCAGGCGCCGTCCTGGGCAGCCTTGACCAAGCTTTCTCTTTTTCCAGTCGAACACAGTGAAATTCTGGTTTGCTACTGGTGGGGCTGGGTTCTGCCTGAGCAGGGGCCTTGCCCTCAAAATGAGCCCATGGGCCAGGTAAGTGGGAGACTGGGCGCCCAGCTGCCTGGTTTGGGGGTGGTTAGGGCTGTGGAGGCACTGGCTAGTGTGCCCTCCAGCCTCGGCAGTTTCATGAGCACGGCGGAACGGGTACGGCTGCCTGATGACTGCACAGTGGGCTACATCGTGGAGGGGCTCCTGGGTGCCCGGCTGCTCCACAGCTCCCTGTTCCACTCGCACCTGGAGAACCTGCAGAGGCTGCCGTCCGATGCTGTTCTGCAGCAGGTAGGAGGGCCCAGCCCTTGGCACGGGCTCTCCCGGTGTGGCCAGGCTTAGGAGAGGGCTAGCCCCAGGGTTCTTGTGCCTGGGCGGTGGACCTGGGCAGAGACTTTGCCTTCTGGATGAAGGGCCTCCATCCTGCTTCCCTAAGCCCGAGGGGTGAGTGACGTTTCCTCTGGCAGGTGAAGGACCCCAGAGGAAGAACTGACCCTCCCTCTCCCTGGTCTCCCCTCCCAGGTCACCCTGAGCTATGGGGGCCCTGAGAACCCACGTAATGTGGTGAACGTGGCCGGAAGCTTCAGTATACAACAGGACCCTACACGGTGAGTAGATGCTGGGGGCTTTTGGGCCTGGTGGGCTCTGGTGTCAGACCCCCACCCAGTAGACCTGAGCCTCCTTCTTCCCCTGACAGGTTTCAGTCTGTGCACTGCCTTCTCTATCCAGACACCCACTGGTGTCCTGTGAAGAACAGGGCTGAGGCGGCTTTTCAGTAACTGGCGGCCCCTGGCGCTGCTCTGTACGGCTCCCTCAGCCCTTGGGTTCAGGCTGAAGCTGCTTGCAGGCTCCCAGGCTCCCTGCTCCAGTTGGACACCAGGAACCTCCGGAAAATGAGGACAGCTGGGCCGTGCATGCTGAGATCATCCCGGAACAAACACTGCTGAGCCTCGATGCCTCTAGCCCAAAGGTCCTTCCCACGGCTAAGGTCTCCTACCCGAGTGTCTGTGGCCCAGGAGGGGACTGGTTCTCAGCCCCCCACAGCTGCAGCTTTCCTCACCTGTGGAAGATGGTCCAGGTGGGCTGGCCAGTAAGGGGTGGGCTCCAAGCCTGCCCACAGGCCCTTCCAGAGGGCTCACAAGGCCCCCGCCACCACCCAGGATGTGCAGATGACCTGGCCAGTGGACACGAACGACCAGCTCCAAGGCTGCGCTTCCAAGCAGAGCTGCTGTTCTGCCACCATCCGTGGCCTCCCGAGCTTCCCGCAGCCAACAGCACAGCTCGACCCTTCCCTCTGGGCCCCTCAGGAGCAAGAGGCAGACCCAGGGGCACCCGGGGGGACTGTCAGAGGATTGAGTAAAGGCGTCTCTGTCATTTCCAGTTGGGGTCCTCTTGTGATATGTGACCGAGACACTTGGCAGCTCAGCTTCGCGGATGTCCACACACAGCTCCCTCTCTCAGGAAGGCCTGTTGCTGCAGCCCTGCCCACCTCCTTAACCTAACATACGTGAGGCCAAACAGGACTAGAGTGGGCTTCCTCAACACCCACGGTGGAACTGCCGCCGCACATACGTAAGCGCGGCTGTGTGTGTAACTGTGCCTGAGTACAAAGGCCAGTGTGGGCACATGTGTTTTGTGCATGGGTTTGCTGGTGATCTGAGAGCGCAGGCACAGCTGCTGTGTGCATGGCTGTGCCTTGGTAATAGCCTGTGGGTGTGGCCATGTGAGTGGTGTGCTTGGGTACGGGGGCGTAGCTGTGGCTGCTGTGTGGACAGGTGTGCCTGGGTGCCTGGACACACACTGGCCCACCGCAGTGCCTACCACGCAGTGTGAAGGTATGAGTGTGGGCTACAGAGCCCACATTAAGAGAGAAAATAAGCTGGACATGGTGGCACACAGCTTTAGTCTCATCCCTCAGGGGGAAGAGGCAGCTGGAGGCCAGCCTGCTGGACAGAACTAGTTCCAGGCCAGCCTGGGCTACGCAGAGAGGCCCCGCCTCAGGAAAAGAATAAAACAGATGCTTTGTACTGGAGGGTGGTGTCTGAGGGCAGCCTCCATGCACGTGTGAACAGGTCCAAACAATGCACCACGCCGGTGTGGGTCAGATCGTCCAGGGCTTGGGGCTTGAGATGGCTGGAGCTCCAGGGAGAGGCTGTGGCTGTGTACAGACAGGCTCTGGGTGGAGGGGCAAGGGCTGAGGCTGGGAAGCAGGCACGGTTCAGCCTCCAGGTTAGACAGCCTGAAGCGAGAGAGCGGGGAGTCGGAAGCTGCTGCAGAGTCCTGACGTGACCTTATGGTGCTCTGAGGGAAGTGTCCGCTCATCTGTGACCCGCTCACCTGCCTGTGCGCAGACGTGGAAATGTGGCAAGGCTTAACTCCACCCAGCACCTGGGGTTCGGAGGCCTCCCCTTGGTCCGTAGCCTGCACTGTGCTCGCTCAAGGCTCCTCCAGAAAACATTGTCCTTGGGTTACAGGGGTAAGGATGGAAACGGCCACACCAACAGGAGGGTTGTCCACAGACTCTTCGGGGTGACATGACTGCTCAAAACAGGCCAGGTCTCAACCGCCAGAAGCTGTGCAGCTTGCCACGGGACAGAGAACACGTGGCTGTGTCTTCAGAGTCCACACCTGCTGGGGCCCTCGCTGTAACCTAAGCACCACACAGCTCACCGATACCCAGAAACTGCTCCTGCTCCCTCATTGCTACCTTTGACTCATGAGCTCATCGTTTGAGAGCGCCCTGGCGCACAAGCCCCTATTTCTAAACGGCCAGTATGTTCCAAATGCCGTAGCCTTCTCCTTGTCACACTGAAGATGGCTTTACTGTCCACAGTTTCTTATTCGCTGTGGGGGAAGGTGGTGTGTGCGCGCGCACATGTGTGTCTGGGAAGGAGAGATGCTCACATAGAGGTCAGAGGCTGACGCTGGCTGTCATCTTCAATGGATTCCACATTGTTTTGAAACAGGGTCTCTCAGTGACCTGAAGTGTACCATTTCAGCTAGACTGGAGGCCAGGGAGCTGCCACCGTCCCTCCCTCCCAGGATCCTCCTGTCTCCACTTCCCCAGAGCTTGGGGGACCGATTCCTGCTGCCTCCTCACTCAGCTTCTTACCTGCATCCCAGGGATCCAAACTGAGGTCATGTTTGCACACCGTGGACACTACCCCTCCAACCATCTCTCTTATCCTCACTTTTGGATTCTTCAGGATGTATGGGGAGAGAGCCGTGTTTCTCTTCCTGTTAATTCCTAAGCGTCAGCAGCTCTGGTTGGGTCCCACTAGCTTCACTGAGAGTTTCCAGTTGCTCTCAAACACTTAACTTTCTGCCGGGTGGTGGTGGTGGCGGTGGCCGAAGCACGCGCCTTTAATCCCAGCCCTCGGGAGGCAGAGGCAGGCGGGACTCCGAGTTTGAGGCCAACCTGGTCTACAGAGCGAGTTCCAGGACAGCTACACAGAGAGACCTGTCTCAAAACAAACAAACAAAAAACAACTTCTTGGGAAATGCCTTTGAAAAATCCTAAGGCTTCATCCTCAGAGCTGACTCATCTGACAATTGTGTTTGTGATGCTGAAGCCCGAAAGCCTTCCAAGGCTTCTTGGATGTTTTGTCTTTAATTCAAACCCGGAGCTGCACACCAAATCTCCACTCAGGGAAGATGCAGCAATGGGCTGAACTGATCCGGATGGGAGCTTAAACAAACAACAAAAGGGAGGAAAAAGTCCCTCTCTTTGTAGAAGCGAATCTCTGAGTTTGGGCTGTCAAATGACCTGTGTCATTTGGCTCACTTTTCTTTTCTTAACATATTTTAATTGATTCTTTGGGGATTTTCACATCACACACCCTATCACACCCTGTTTCCAGTTCTTCCCTGTCTTTCCCTGAAACCCTTGGTACCTCCCCGCTAGCTACAAAAAAGAAGAAACAAAAAGTCCAATTTGTTTTATCGGTATATTCCCTTGGCCAAGTGGCAACATCTTCGTGCTTCTCTTGCGTGACTAGCCATGCACTCTTGTCTAGCTCTTGGCTGTGGTTACAGACTTTCTAACCATTTTCCACTCCGATCCCTGCACTCTAATACCCTGGAAAGAGAGCCAAGTCTCAGACTTGGGGTCTGAGTGGGCTAGCTCCCAGCATGGCATGAGGAAGACCAGAGGGGCAGACATGCCTCAGGAGCCAGGGTAGAGTCTGAGATACACAGCAAGAAGTGGCAGGTAAGGGAGGCTGGCTGCTGAGGCTGCTCCCGGTGTGGCAGGCACAGACAGCAGGGGCCGCTGCAGTACCGAGGGACAGCCCCTGGCTCTGCAGGCTCGGCGCTGGCTCTGGCCAGGACTGAGGTCACTGAAAATAAAGTCACCGAGGCTCTTTATTTTCTCCTTTGTAAAGAAAAGCTGAATCCATGGCCAAGGGCCTGCTGAGTTGTTTGTGTGTGTGTTTCCTAGCAATGGTGGCTGAATGTCAATGTTCTTTCTAACAGTCACACCTGAGTTGTGCACAGTCCCATAGCGCCCTCACATTCTCCTGAGACGCAGTGGCTGGAGATCACAAGGAAAAAAGAAAGAAGCACCAGGGGCTGGTAAGGCAGGGGCACACCGGGGTCTCAGTGTCAGGGCCGGGGATGGTCACACCCACCGGGGCGTAGTTCTTTCTGTGTTTGTTCGATGTTTGGTTGGCTCCTCCCTCCCCCAGCAAGATTTCTGTGTGACAGAAGATTTAAAATCCGAAAAGTAGGAAGGCTTACGGGGCCACCTGTGTGACCTCTGTGCTGACCTAAGGGCCTGGGATATGGGAATGTGCTGTTCTGGTGCCCCAAGGAGAATTCAGCCGCTTGGTCCTCATCAGGAACCTTGTCAGGCACTGTGGAGTCTAGAACTCAGTAGACTGTAGGAGTGAGTGCTGAGAGCATGTGTGGTGTCACGGACACATCCGGGCCCCCAGTGCCTCAGGCCCTCGGGGAGGCAGAGCTCCAGGCCCTGGTCTGAGGGGAGGTGAAGACTTCCTCTGGCCTGATTGGGAGGTTGACGGTGTTTGTGTAAAATGCTCACTGTCGCTTTCTGCACCCTGGATTACTTCCGTGTGTTCCCCTGCAGAGGGAAGCTACACAGCTTCTCTGCTCGGCCTATGCCGCAGCCCTGTCTCCCTATGGAGCACACTGGTTCTCCGGTGCTGTGGCTTCTCCGTCAGACCTCCTGACCCAGCTTCTCCGGGTGTCCATATACCTGTTGTTTCTTCATTTCCTCACAGGCCCTAGTGAGGACTCCAGGATCCAAGCTGTGCCAGGACACAGCAACAGACATGATGTCTGTAAGCATGTGCTCTGAATCGGCGTTGCCATTCCCATGTATGTATCATGGGCACATTTGCCTGTTGTCTCTGATGTCAGATGACAGGGGCAGCGTGGCCTTGTTGGATTCAGCTGATGAGATGCCCTGAGCAAGAAGAGCTGCTCCCCCGCCCATGCTGGGCACACTTACTTTTTGGCTCAGGCTCTTACATGGTCCAGGATGGCCTAGACCCTGCTGTGTACGTGACCTTGAACTTCTGATCTTCTGCCTGCTCTTCACATTCAGTGGTCACAGGACTTCACACCTCATCACAAGACTCCTTTTGCACAGTGCTGGGGATGCAACCCAGAGCTCTGTGCATCCGACATGTGTGCTGTG
Source organism: Psammomys obesus (assembly GCF_907164565.1). Classification (NCBI taxonomy): domain Eukaryota; kingdom Metazoa; phylum Chordata; class Mammalia; order Rodentia; family Muridae; genus Psammomys; species Psammomys obesus. The sequence continues at coordinate 15,587,251 of NW_026596131.1, read as the reverse complement.
AAGGTGCTCACACCCCTAGCCCTCTTTTTTTTTTTTTTTAATTTATTTATTATGTAGACAGTGCTCTATCTGCATGTTACACTTGCAGGCTAGAAGAGGGCCCCAGATCTCATTATAGGTGGTTGTGAGCCACCATGTGGTTGCTGGGAATTGAACCCCTGGAAGAGCAGCCAGTGCTCTTAACCTCTGAGCCATCTCTCCAGCCCCGTAGCCCTCTTTTTTAAATTGTGGGGGGGTATCATGTTCAGAGAAACCATTAACCTCATTTGAGGCCAGGCGTGCATTGGACTAGAGGTCACAAATATGTGGCTGCTGGCCGGTGAGCCTCGGGGTCTCCCTGCCCACTTCCTGAGCATGGGGATGAAAGAGCGTGCAGTAGCCTGCCGTTGTTACTGGCCTCTTCAGGTCTCACAGAAGCCCTCCCGCTTACCCACAATGCTATCTGCTCAACCCCTGATAAGGTGTTTCGCTTTTGAGACAATGTTGCACTGTGTAGCCCTCGCTGGCCTAGAACTTACTATGTAGACCAGGCTACCCTTGATCTCACAGAGCTGGGACTGCCTCTCCCTCCCAAGTGCTGTGGTTAGAGGGGGCGCCGCCACCACCACCACCGTCCTGAGGCGCACTCAGCCCCCTTTCCTGTAGAATGCAGGACCACCAGCCCGGGGAGGGCCCCACCCACACTCCCTAGGCCCTCCCCACGGATCACTAGCTAGGAAAATTCCCCCCACCACCGATCGCATGCAGGCGTTTTCTCAGTTGAGGCACCTCTTCTCTGACTGTCTCCCCCGTGTCATCCAGGACAGGGGCTGAACAAGCCGATCCCACTCTCTACAGCTGATCAGTCCAGCAAGCTTTGAGAAACTTCGCCCTTGTGCTAGGGGCTCCTTGTGTTAAACCAACTTCCATTCAGCCACTAACCATGACAGGAAATCAGGGCATCTGTGTAAGCCTCTCCACCCAGGCCTTCTGCACAGGACGGTGGGCTTTGGCAACCCACAGATGGCCGTGCAATTCTTCTTGGTGCACCAGCTGTGAGTTTTCAGAGTCTGGGGTGCCATGGTCCACTTACTCAGGCAAATTAGCCCAGCCTAGCTGGTATGGAGGGGAGGCATGCTGGAGTCTGGAATTGGGGGTGGGGTGGAGTGGGACGACAAGAAGGAAGCAGAACTGTTGAGCTGGGTTGAAGGCAAGGTCTGGTTGTGAGGATGGGGCCAGGGAGGCCTGCAGGGGGTCCACCTCCTGGGGAGTCTAGGAGGCCAGGTAGCCAGCGTCCACCAGGATGCCTGAGCCACTGGTGGAGGCGCTGCTGTCGCTGAGCAGGAAGAGGATGCTGTGGACGACGTCCTCCAACTCTGCAGCAGGCAGACCCGTCAAGCCTTGCTTTCGTGGCTGCTGAGCCCGCCCGACTCCCTCACCCGCCCGACTCCCTCACCCAGCCGACCTGCAAACTTCCTCAGTGGGTGGCGCTCCTTGAGCTTCCTGGCCCAGTCGGGGTCCTCGGAGACTTTCCTGCCCATGTCAGTCAGCACCACAGTGGGGTTTACAGAGTTCACCCGGATCTGGGGCCACAAGCCACGGCTGGTGTCACAGCCAGGGGACCTGCCCTGCCCCCCAGCTCAGGACTCGCCCCAGGCCTGGCCCAGCGCTCAGAGCCTCAGCTCACCCTCAGCCTCAGCCCCAGCCCTGCCCCACTGCCCATCAGCTGTCCCTCAGGTGTGGCCCAGCCCCCTGTGCCCACCTTGTGTGGCCCCAGTTCCATGGCCATGGCTTTGGTCAGCATGGTCATTGCGCCCTTGGTGGAGCCTGTGGAGGGGTGGGGCGTGCTGAGGACCCTTCATTATTCAGTCCTGCTCCTGGAAGGCCCACCAAAAACCTAGACTCAGGTAGTTTTTAGAGTGTACACTCACTGTAGGAGCTCAGGTTAGGAAAGGTGACGTGGGCCACCATGCTGGAGACATTGACGATGGACCCGGCCACTCCACGGTCAATCATGTCCCTGGCCACTATCTGGAGGAAAGAGCTGGGGTCGCTCACCATGCCCTAGCCCACCCTGTCCAGGTGCTGAGGCCTATCTGGGCTGAGGCCCTCCTACCTTCTCACCTGAGACACCTGAAACACAGAGCGGAGATTCACATCGAAGGACCTGCAGGAGAGGCGCAATGAACAGCCTCTTACACCTCTGGTCTTCGGCCACCTCCCCCGGCCGGCCGCTCTCCCCAGTGCCCACCTGTCAAAGGCTTCCTTGGTGACCTCCAGGAAAGGCTGGGCGATAAGTACTGCTGCGTTGTTCACCAGCAGGTCCATGGGGCCAACACCGCCCAGCGCCTTCTCTGTGGCCTCCCAGTCACCCAGGTCCACACACACCGGCTCTATCCCGGGACACTGTGGGTGACGGTGTTTGGTAGCTGAGGCACTGTTCCAGCCCCCTCCTGACGATCCCTTAGGGCTCGGAGCAGGCCCAGGTCAGGCAGGCTGCGTGCCTTACCTCTTTGGCAAGGCTGACCAGGTCTGCGTTGGTGCGAGTCACGGCCACCACTCTGGCTCCTGAGGCATGAGGGCCTTCACGGTGTCCCGGCCAGTCCAGTGGTAGGTCAGCAGAGCTGATGGACTCCTGGGGCCCGGCCACAGCAAGGTCTGGCTCCCTGGAGGGAGTGAAGGCTATTGCTCCCAGTGGTGGGAGGGTGCTGACCAGAATGCCGTGAGCCAGAAGGGGGGACTATCCCTGGCAGAGGTCAGACTGACCAGAAACAGCCCAAAGGAGGACCCAGAGGGCAGTGCCCTCCTGATGGGGTCCCTGAGAAGGACAGCACCAGTGCCCATCTGCCCAGTTTGCCGTAGGGGCTGCCTTGAAGCCAAGCTAAGCACATCCTTCAGAGCGTAGCACTGTGCTCACTAGAGTGTGCCGTTCTGTCCAGCCAGGGCAGGCACAGAGGTCCTGGGTGAAGAGGGAGTCAGGTTCTGGGGGGCTGAGCTGTGACAGGTCACCCTGGACCCCTGGTCGGTGTTGAGGCTGTCCTCCTTCTCCCCAGGAGAAGGAGGCCATCTTCCCAACCCGCTCACCCTCACCTTGCCCTGCCCCTGTGACCAGGGCCCTCAGGCCACTGAAATTCAGCTTCATGCTACTGAACCAAGGCCCCTGCAGCAGGGGAGGGCTGAGCTTGTTAAGGCTGAACTGGGGGTGGAACAGGGTGGGGGGTGGGCGCAGGTGACCTGCTCCTCCTGACACCCGTCCTCACTCCTCAGAAGTGTCACACAGCCGCTCATGTGACAAAAAGGAGTGTGCGCACATACACTGAGAAGGCAGTGGAAAGTCATGTGTGTGCACACACATCTGTGCCTGTGGAGGACTTGACACAGCAGGGTAGTGGGACAGGAAGCAGCAGCATTCCAGAACTGAGTCTTGAACCCAGCGCCCTGGAGCGTCCTAGGCCAATGATGCTCTCACTGAGCCAGACCCTTAACCCAGGCAGGTGAAATTCTGGGTTTGGGGTTTGTCTTATCTGGACAGAAGCATCAGCTTAGAACGTTTGTTTTATTATTATAAGTTATAAATCGTTTATTCTTATAAATGAGGACAGTGAGTGTCCCAGTCTAGCTGGAGCAGGTGGCCTAGATGCCTGCTGTTGGAGCAAGACCCTGGGCACTGGCCCCAAACGCCCAGGCACCCAAGGCTCCAGTGTGCCTGCAGTCTGCCCAGCGGTCCGCTGGTGTCCTCATGTCCACTGCTCCTTCCAGGTGCCCTCACCTGCTGCCCCCGCCAGCCTGGGCTCTCCGCCGAGGCACGGTCAGTCCCGAGGCAGGGCTCTGTAAACCTAAGCATGGACTCCAGGGTTTCCTGCCCAGGAGTGACCCCTGAGCCCCTCTGTGGGTCTCCTCAGAGTAGACAGGGGTCTTCTGAGAATGTACTGTCCATCTCAAGCCCACCTCAGGCAGCTTACCTAAGGGCGTGCTGAGGGTCTGTGTCCTGTGTCCCAGGGTTCATGGCACAAATGTTTCTGTCCAGAGAGACATGCCGCCTGCACCAGGCGGGAGGCTCCGGCACATGGCCCGCCCCACGGAGAGTGCCAGGAGCGGGTGTGCACAGACTCCCGCCTGCCACCTTTGCCTTGCTCAGTCTGGGCTCTGCACCGAGGCTGTGTGACCCTGTGAAGGACGGCAGCCGTATTTCAGGGGCGGCTCTACCTGCCCTGGGACTCGGAGGTCCCTGGCAGGGCTTGGGTGTGACTTCCTCAGAGAAGACTAAAGAAGTAGTCATGAGTGTGGGGACCACAGCAGTAGCCGCATTCTCTACTGGGTTGTCCACTGAGCGTTCGTCCACACTGCTCAGAGGGGCTTCTGGGACCTTCCTGGGTCTCAGGGGAGGAAGCACACAGTGGAGTACTGGGGGCGGCTCCATGCACACACAGGGGACCTGCTGCTGCCCGGCAAAGCGCACCTGCTCACTGAGTCCTTTTTTTT
>NW_026596131.1:15518445-15582754 GCF_907164565.1 Psammomys obesus | reverse complement strand
CCGGTGGCACTGAACGCAGGGGGCTGGCCTGATCTACCCAGTGAGATCAAAGCCCTTCGCCTTCCATGATAAAAGCAGATGGTTGTGACCAGCCTGCCATCTGATAGCCCCCGGAACCCCAGGAAATGTCGGCCTCTCAGGGATTTGAGGTTGGTCTCCCTGCTGAGCAGGCAGTGGTTTGCCAGAAAGGGCCCAGAGGGTGTGCGCCCACATCTGAGTCTACCTCTCACCTCAGCCACGAGCTGTGGAGAGTGCTGGTGGCTGGGAAGGGCCGCAGCTCCGGGGTCTCTCTGCTAGCCCCACCCTGCAGGGGACATTTCTCCAGGGTGGAAACACCCTCCCTCTCCATCTCCATCGCTCTGGCCCTACCTCCTGTCTCCTATGTGGTCTGAAGATCTCTCTACCCAGAGCTGCGTGCTGAGCTCTCCAGCATCTTGTGAGGAGTGTTGTAAACACTTTCCCTTGAGATCAGAGCAGTCCATCCTGCAGGGAAGGGCGGCACTCAGGAGCTGTGAACTGGGGAAGCCAACTGAGGTGGGGTCGTGTCCAGACCCCAAAAGTCTTGTCTGGAGACCGGCAGGATTAGGACCTCTCTCTCCTGTTCCAGGCCTGCTCTACTTAGCAGTACCAGCTTGGTCCGCTCGAGCTGGGTTAAATGAGGACGATGAGGACGCTGCCCCGTAGGCTCACGTTTGAAGGCACAGTCTCCAGTTGGTGGAACTGTCTGAGAAGGACTAAGAAGTGTGGCAGGAGGCGAATCACTGGAGGCAGGCTCTGAGGTTTCAAAAGCCCGCCTCACTCCCGTTGGCCCTCTCTCTCTGCCTCCTGCCTTTGGGTCAGCCAGTGCTCTAGCTACTGCCTGCCTGCTATTGCCATGCTTCCTGCCATGATGGCTCAGACTCTAAGCTGCTGGAACCTCCCCCCAACCCCTGCCCCATGAAATGCTTTCTTCTGGGAGTTGCCTTGGTCGTGGCGTTTGTCACAGCAATGGAAAAGTCACTAAGCCATCACTCCACCATAGAACTGTGAGTGGACTGTGCTTTGAGCTAACTAGAGTCATGCACTCCAGCAGGCTGTGTGCCAAACGTGCCGGGGTGGCAAAGCAGACTGGACGGTGCCCATGTCTTCTCTTTCCCTTGGGCCAAGAGAACTGACAGGTGTGTGGTCTGCACACTTGTTACTGTTGCAGAGGACAGGGCCCTGTTGCCAGCGCACAGCACAGTTCAGGCCATCTGGAGCACAGGGCTAGGTGATAAGATTCTTTTCTGCTCTCCATGGGCATCGGCTGCATGTGGTGTTCCTGGGCACTAGCTTGGAAAACACTGATACACATCAAATAAAAATTAAATAATAGCCCGGTGTGGTGGCGCATTTCTTTAATCCCAGCCCTGGGGAGGCAGGAGCAGGCAGATCTCTGTGTGTTCAGGGCTATCCTGGTCCACACACAGAGACCTTGTTTCAAAACACTAAAAAAATTAAAAATAATTAGTAAAAATTAATTAATTTTTTTTTCTTAAAACCATGCCCATATCTCTCCATGATTCAGAGTCCTAAACGGTGCGTCTCCCTTTGCGCAGATGTCCAGATGCTGTGCGTTACTACAGCAGGGACATCGATGGGAGGAGTCCTGAACATCTGTGGCGTTTAGTCCCAGCTCTCCGGAAGGCCAGTGCGTGCGTGTGTGTGGAGGGGGGGTGTGCACGTGTCAAGGTCAGAGTGTGGCTTGAGGGAGGACCTTGGGCCTGTCTTACCACCGTGTGAGTCGGGCTTGGCAGCAGTCTCCCCTGCAGATGGACCAGCTCTCTGGCCCCGGAAGGTGTTTTCTGCCGTGGAGTGAGGCGGCCTGTCACACCTGCGTCACGGCAAGGCATGTGCCTGATGTGTGTGCGATTTGAATGTCTGTCAGAGAGGCACCTGAGGTTTGTCGTGGCACTCCCTGCCTGGACCCCTGATCTCCCAGTCACCTCACCTTCCCGTGAACAGGCTACCCCTCCCTGGACCTGGCACTCGGAGGCCTCTGAGCACTGGTCCATGTCCTGGACTCAGCTAAGACAGCAGGCTAGGGCCTCAGGTGGTACGGGGCTGGGTAGGGGAGGGAGTGTGCCGATCTTAAGGCCTGAGCTCCCAGGCACTAGAGGCAACAGCTTCCCGGCCCCTGTAGCTGGTCCACACAGGGGCCATGAGCAGGACACAGGAGGATCCTGACAGCCTGGTCTGTGAGGTAGGAGCTGTGTCAGTCCTGAGGGGCAGCCTCTAAGTAACACCTGCTCCCTCTGCTGTCACTCACAAGCTGCCTGTGTGAGTGTGTGTGTGAGTGTGTGAGTGAGTGTGTGTGTGTGTGTGTGTGTGTGAGTGTGTGAGTGTGTGTGTGTGAGTGTGTGTGTGTGTGAGTGTGTGTGTGTGTGAGTGTGTGTGTGTGTGTGTGTGTGTGTGTGTGTGTGTGGCTTCGCACAAGCCTTGGGCAGGAAGTCAGGCACCAGCAGAACGTCTTTGCTCTTTATGCTTTACTTATTATTTTCTTATTTTACTTATTATTTTCTGGAGTGTTTTGTGCACATGTACATCTGTGCACTGGAGTCACAGACAGTTGTGAGCTGCCATGTGGGTGCTGGGACTCAAACCCAGGTCGTCTGGAAGGACAGCCAGTGCCCTTAACTACTGGGTGAGGGGTCCCTACCAGTATCCTGGGCGGTTGACTTTGTCAGCCTGGGTCAGACTTTGGGGAGCCTCACACCAGGCTCTCCATCGCAAGCATCTTTAAACCACGGTACGATTTGGGAAACGGTTTTGAGGTAACACTTAGTTCAGTTCCGGGCAGACTACACAGGGACTCTTTCCCAAGGCGCAGGTGACCGTGAGGGTGGGTTCCAAAGCTAGAAGGCCTGAGTCTGATGCGGTCTCTGACCCATAGCATAGAGCTCAGCCAGCTATAAAGCACACGGCAGCTCCCCTGAGGATGGATAACGGTTTCTCAGGGAAGAGTCTGGGGCCTTTGGGTGAGTTCTGCCTCTGCAGACAGTACAAAGGTCACCAGGGCAAAATCCACTTCCAGCTTCCTGGGCAGAAAAACAGCTATTTCATCTCCTCGTGGAGAAAGGCTTCTGTATGTTTAGCATTCCGGTTTCCCTAGTGATCTGTGGGCTCAAGGGCCCTTGTGCCCCCACACTGACACACCTCTGCAGCCTCTTCACCTTTTCTTTGTAAGGCTCGCTTTTATTCGTGTGTGTGCACATGTGTGCGGGTTTCCACAGGAGCCAGAAAAGGGAGTGAAACCCCTTGGAGCTGGAGATAGAGGCATTCTGGGAAGTGCCCTATGTGGGATCTGAACTCCGGTCCCCTGATAGAGCAGTAAATGCTCTTAACTGCTGAGCCACCTCTCCAGTCCCTCTTTGTTGGTTTGAATGAGAGTGGCTCCCATAGGGTTGCAGGTTTGAAAGCGGTCCCCAGTTATGGGACTGTTTGGGAAGGGTTAGGAGGTGTGGCCTTGTTGGAGGAGGTGTGTCCTTGAGGTGGCTTTTAAGGTTTCAGAAGCCCATGACAGGCCCAGCGTCTCTCTCTCTCTGCCTGCTGCTTGTGGGTTAAGGATGCAAAGTTCTCAGATACTGTTCCAGTGCTGTGCCAACTGCTTTCCACCATGATGGTCATGGACCCTCTGGAACCACAGGGAACCAAATGAAATGTTTTCTTCTCTAAGAGTTGCCTTGAAAAAAAAAAAAAAGAGTTGCCTTGATCATGGGGACTCTTCACAGTAATAGAATACTAAGACACCTTCCATCTTAGTTTTTGAGACAGGCTTTCTCAATGAACCTGGAACTTTCCTGTAAAAGTAACTTTTATTCTCCTGATGTAATTGTCCTCTCCAAGGCTTCCTGCCTCCCTCTGCTACCCTAGGCCTAGTCCTGGAAGCTTCTAGTCTCCATAAACTCGAACCTGGGCCTAGAATGTGCTCAGCCTCTGAGACTTCCTGCTGAGTAAGCTCACCCTTTCTAGCTCTTTCTGAACTCTGGATAGCTGGTTCAACTCAGCTGTTCTGGCTCAAACTGCTCTCCACACTGACACCATCTGGCTTCTCTCAGTTTCTGACTGAATTGCTCTGCTTGGCTTCAAGCTAATTCTAGCAATCTGTTCTAATCTGGCTCCTTCTCATTCTCTGGCTCATTCTGTCTTTACCTGTGTCTAGCTTGTTCTCTCTCTTCAACCTGCCTCTGTAAAACTCTCCCAGTAAAACTGCCTCTGAATTCCACAAACTGAACTGCCACAAACTTAGCTCCACTGCACTGCCTCTCAGCTCACTGACTCAGCTGAACTGCCTGAACAGCACTGACTAGAACTCAGAGCTACAAGCCTCTGTCTCCTGAGTGCTTTCATTAAAGGTCCAACACGCCACACCTGGAGCTAAGCTTTTCCCTACCCGAAACTTGCTCTGTCCCAGGCTGGCCTTGAACTCAGATCTGCTTGCCTCTGTCTCGTGGGATTAAAGGCGTGTCTGTATTCCAGCAGGATCACACAGACCTAGGTCTTTGGATGTGATCTCTTTCCAGAGCAGCCATGCTCTGAATTGAAATTCCTCTACACTTTTCATTTCAGACGCACTAGCGAGCTGTCAGCGATCCTCCAGGCTCTTCCTGTCTCTGTGGTCCCAGAGTCTCCTTACATGGATGCTGGGAATCCAAACTGAAACAACAAACACACCCCCTCTGAGGCATTTCCCCAGCCACATTTTTGGATTCTCTAGGACACGCGGTGAGAAAATCCATTCCTTACCCCGGGAACCCTACGTTGTCAGTGTGGCTGAGTCCCGCCCTTTTGCTTAGCCTTCAGTTGCTCTTGCAAACTTAGCTGGAAAGGAAGGACCTGAAAGCTCCTTGTTAGGCGGCCGGCTTCTCCCTCACAGCTGTGTGAGGTGCAGAGGCTGCAGAGCCTTCCAGGGCTCCTTGGACACTTTGTTTCCGATTCAGAAAGCAAGCTACTATAGCCTCTGTGTCTCCTGGCCATGGACTTGTGTCTGATTTTCAGTTATGATTGCAAATTTTTCAAAGCAGTAATTTTCTGCTTTGATTCAGTCACTTGTGCGGCTAGCAAATTCTGGGAAGAGACTGTGACCATGCCTGACAGTCTGGCCAGCTGCTGCGGATCGCAGGAGGAAGAAGACAGAAGGGTCGCTGTACACCTCAGGGGCAGGGTGGAACCCAGACGGGCAGTGAGGGCTCCAGCTGGCCCAGCAGGGGGAGCCACAGGCGTTGGCCACCTGAGGAAGGCTTGTCCTGGAAGCTTCAAGACTATGTCTGTGATCTCCGATGGCCTCTTTCTACCTGCTGACTAGTCTTTTGAGCATCCCAGAAACCCTGCACCTCCTCGAGTGCTGCCGTCCACTGCAGGGTTAAAAGGGACCTCGGCCCTAGGGGAGAGTTTAGCCAAGCTAACGATAGACAGAGATCCACTGTGCCTGAGTCTGAGCTGGGACTCTCCACTGGCCTCAGCGCAACCTCCACCCGAAGGAAGGTAGGACTGCTGGTGTGCACATCAGTGGTGGGCGGGGCTGTGCACACCGCGAGCCGCTGCTTAACCTCTGCTAAAACGCCTGCCCTGCGGCCCAGGCATGCTGGTGCTTTAATCCAATCGCTTGGGAAGCAGAGGCAGGTGGATCTATCTGAGTTTGAGGTCACCCTGGTCTACAAAGTGAGTTCCAGGACAGCCAGGGCTACACAGAGAAACCCTGTCTTGAAAACAACAACAAATCTGATCTACGACCTGTACCCCTCCTCCTAAGGTCCTAATTGACAAGCAGAGGTGTGATTTCACCAGAGTTCACTGTGTGCTTACAGTATAATGCACAATGGTTGAGGGCCTCCAAACAGGAGCACGGGGCTTTAAGGCGGGCACACTGGGAAGCCTGCGCACGGCAGGGGCGAGGGCTTTCCCCTGGGCCTTAGGTGGAGCCCCCTTCTTTGGTCCTTCCCCACCTTTATCTTCTGGCCTCTTGTAACTGGGGCAGAATTGCATACAACTGGTCAGGAAGGGAGGCCCCCTGACCCTCCCACCCCTCCTTTTGTGAGAAGGTACAGTCAGGCCACTGTGGTTATCTTGTGAGGCAGAACTGAGAGTGATGACAGGCCTGTAGAGAATCCAAAGTTTCACAGAGGATGCTGGGAAGAAGTTTGTCCTTCTAGAATCAACTCTGTGAAGCAAGAAATTGGTAAGTTTTTTTCTCTTCATTTTATAGACATGATGAGAATATAATAGACATGATGAAAATATAAATTAATACGTAATCACAAAAATTGAGATTACATAAATGAAAGTTAGATTTTTAATTGTGTTGGGGTTGGGGCTGGGCTGAGTGGCACCACACTTAGATGGCAAACACAAGTGTGCCTGATCACCCGGCAAGCACTGCGATCCGGGGAGTGACACGGGGCCCCTTGGATGGCGGATGGAGGTCAGTGCTCAGTGAGGAGCTGCTAGGTGGCCCCTTCCCGTTATTCTTGGATTATTTGAAAACTCACTTTACTCAAACAGTAGTAGAGAAAAACCGGGTAGCCTGCCACCCGGAAGTTCACAGGTCAAGCTCAGCTCCTGGCATGGCAGGCACACACCCCACAGCAGGGTGCTGGTGCAGCCCCAGTCTTTCCAGCACTTGGGGCTGGGTCTCTGAAAGTCACTGGAGCACTTTACTTTCTCCTTTGTGTGTGTGTTTTCCAGTCAGGGTTATACAGGGTTTCTCTGTATAACCCTGACTGTCCTAGACTGGCCTATGTAGACCAGGCTGGCCTTGAACTCAGAGCGATTCACCTGCCTCTCTCTGCCTCCAAGTGCTGAGATTACCGGCGCTGCCACTACCACTCAGCTTATTTTCTCCTTTGTAAAGAAAAGTAGAATCCATGGCCGAGGGCCTGCTGAGTTGTTTTTGTGTGTGTTTCTTAGCAACGGTGGCTGAATGTCAAAGTTCTTTCTAGTGGTCACACCTGAATTGTGCACAGTCCCATAGTGCCCCCACGTTCTCCTGAGACACAGTGGCTCGAGATCATAAGGAAAAAAAAAAGCACCAGGTGCTGGTAAGGCAGGGGCACACCGGGGTCTCCGTGTCAGGGCCGGGGATGGTCACACCCGCTGGGGAAACCCAAAGCTGCTTAGTCACGGTCAAGGCATGGTGGCTGTTTGGATGGATTTTTGTTGTTTTTCAAGAGAGGGTTTTTCTGTGTAGCCCTGGCTGTCCTGGACTCACTCTGTAGACCAGGCTGGCCTTGAACTCACAGAGTGCTGGGATTAAAGGTGTGTACCACCCCTGCCTGGCTCCTGACGGGGAGCTAAGGAGTGTCAGGGTGACTGGAAGTGAGGTGGCTTACTTGCCACCAGGCCTGAAGACCTGAGTACTCTCCCAGAGCCCGCACGGTGGAAGGAAAGGGTCAGCTTCTGTACTGTGTTCTCCAACACCTTCACGTGTGCGCCCAGGCACGTGGTGCTCGTATGCATACATGCGCATGTGCGCGCAATTAACTGAGGATTAACTAATATAAAAATAGTAAAAGTAAAAGATAAAATGACAGTAATTCTTGTGTTTGTTATGTAATTGGATTTGTGTGTTTTCATGTATGTGTGCATGCTCTTGTGCCTCGTGTTTTGGGATGGTCTCTCAGGGGAACCGGGGCTCACGCCTCAGCTAGGCTAGTTACCCTGCTAACTCAGGGAGCTTCCTGTCTGCCTCCCCACACCTGGGACGGCAAGCCTGCAGCATTACACTGGGTTTTCCACGAGAGTCTGGGGTTAGACCGGAAAAGGCAAGCACGTTACACGGTGATACATCTCCCAGGCAAGTGTGTATTTGTGCACAGAGCGAGTACACATGGACTTAGAATAGAACCAGGGCCTCACAGTGCTACCTAGCACCTTCCCACTGAACTCTACCCAAGCCGTTGATTTTATTATTATTATTTATTACAAGTTATTTACTTTGTGTCTGGCTGTAGCCCCCTCTCTCGTCTCCTCCCATGTCCTTCCCCCAGTCCACTGATAGGGGAGGTCCTCCTTCCCTTCCCTCTGACCCTAGCCTGTCAGGTCTCATCAGGACTGGCTGCATCATCTTCTCTGTGACCTACTAAGGTCACCTCACCACGGGGAGATGGTCAAAGAGCAGGCAGTGACTGCCCCTGCTCCCCTTACTAGGGTACCCACATGGAGACTGAGATGCCCAAGAACTATATCTGAGCAGGGGGTTTAGGTCCTCTCCATGCACGGTCCGTGGCTGATTCATCAGTCTCTGCAGGCAAATTGTTAAAATTTAAGTGTATTTATAACAAATGTTAACAAAGAAACCCCCATGATGAGGTCTTACTGCTAAATCGAACCCAACATGCAGTGAAAGACACGTGACTTGCACTAATTTTGCCAAAGTCCAGAGTCCTCCGTGGGCCCACAAGGTGGCTGTGTACAGCACCAGAGTCCGGCGTATTTCTGTTCATCTCATGTCTTTCTCCTTTAAACAGTGCTGTGTGCCAGATCATTCAAAGGCCCCTAGACCCAAAGTCACCTCAGATTGATAATATCCATAGCGGGGACAGAAATACTCTCAAGTGTTGGTGAGCTGACAGGCTGTCTCAGACAAGCTTGCCCCTCAGAGCCTGAAGTCAGTTAATGGGGGTTAACTCTTCCAATCCTCTTGTAGAAGCAGAATTAATGTAGGACCAACCGACCCCTGCTTGGCCAGGTCCCATCACGTTTAATACTGCCCTGCACACGTGACACACCAGTTTGCTCTGCGAAGCTGTTTCGGTACCCACAGATGCCAGAGCACAAAGCCACCCTCGATACTTGAGCTCTGTAAATGGAGTCACCGGGGCAAGGCGCGGCCCGAAGCCCGTGTCTCCCACGATGTGCAGTAACTAAGAACCGCTCAGCGTGTCTAGGGAAGCAGTGCAGAGGAGCAGATGTCTGCAAGGGCCTGATGGGGGCTGGGGACAGAGCCAGTTCTAGAAACCCCTGAGGGAAGGGCTGTCTCTCCCTGCGAGTGGTGGAAACCGTGTTAGGGAGCAAGCAGGGTGATGATAGCACAGTGACTGAGCCCACAGAGGAGACAGCCCCCTTGAGGACACCGGGACCCACCAGCAGGGCCTCAGCTCTGGTTCACAGGTGCCCGCGGGTGGACGTGCCCCTCTCCATCCCACCCTGCAGACACGAAGGTCAGAGGACAGGGTGAGGAGTGGGGACGCCTCTGGGGCAGCCAGTCTCACAACCCTTCCTTCTTCTGCGCCCTGGCATGCCTGCCCCTCCAGCTCCGCTCCCCTCTTTCACCCACTCTTCTCTCATAACATGGCGCCCCAACCGCAGCTTCGCCTGCCGCACTTCTCAATCCAAAGAGTATCTTGGCGGACTTTCTCCAGTGGTGTCTCCTTACATAAGCCTCTCTGCTGGCTCCCACATTGCCCAACCCAAAAGGGCTTAGATTTTGGGAAGGTTCAAGTGTAGGAAGTTCTTTGTTCATGTTCATGAGTCATGAATCCTTTCAAAACCTCATTATATAATGTGGGGGCTGGGGGCCGCAAGAGGCAGCTGGACCAGTTGGCTGTCCTAAGAGGGGAAGCTGGACTGTTTACCCACTAATGTGCAGGCAAAATAAAACACCTTGCTGTCCTTCCCAGGCCAGGCGCCTTTGCCCTGCCTCCACCTGCTGTCCCTCACAAGGGTTCTGAGGCTGGTTAGTCTCCTGGCTCTGGGTGCAAACATGCCCTCGCTGACAAGGAGGGGCCACCCACAGACCAGAGTGGAGAGGGAACTGCAGGTGACCAGCAAGCAGAAGCTTGCTGAAAGCCCGTTCTTGAATTTGTCTTTTCTTTTCTGTTTTTTCATTTGTTTTAAGGTTGTTGCTCTGAGACCCAGGGTCTTATACAACCTGGGATGGCCTGGAACTCACCTTATAGATTAGGCTGGCTTTGAACTCAGATCTGCCCACCTCTGACTTCCAAGAGCCATGCTCGGCTCTGATTTTGTATTCCCCCACACACATACACACACTGTTCAGCTTGGTGAGTAAAGGGAACCCAGGATTCGGCTCCCTGTTTGGGTTGGCCTTCCTCCTGTATGTCATCCCCAGGACAAGGCTGGGACCTCTACCCCAGCCCACGCTGTGCTTTTCAAGACCCAGAACCAGCAGGAACCTAGCCTGTCCCAGCTCCCTCCCTTTTCCCTCAAGTCCACTTGTCCCTAATCCTGAGGGTCATCTCTGCCCCAGTGTGGCCCACACCTGCCTGATATATTTCTTTGTGAACCGGAGTCCAGTTTCAACTTGTTTTGTAAAGGGCTCTCTCTAGGTCCTGAGAGCAGGAAAGTCAAATAAAAACTTCTTGCCACAGAGCTCAGAAGAAGGAATTTGAGAGGAGGCTCAGAAGCTTCTAGAAGGATTTTGTCCAGCTTTAGCTATGCCCCGTTCACATGTTCAAGAGGGGTCCCAACCTGTACATACATCTCACATGCAGAAATCCCACAGACCCCGGGGTCTCGTGTGACAGATGTGCTCGCCTGCCTGCCTGCCTGTGGCACACCACTAGCCCCCTCTCTGCCCCTCTCCATTACCTGTGCATACACACACGGCTGTTCATAGTGATATATGCAAGGGTACGCCTATGCCTGGGCAGGAGTGTGCCCTGAAGACTCTCTGCAGGCCAGCCCCAGGCTGGGCAGGCCACATCTTGATCCACAGAGGCCTGCCTGGCCAGGACAGGAGGCCTGGTTAGCTCAGGGGTGAGCTGACCTTAGGAGTGACACAGCCCATGGTCAGCCTGGGACGGCTCTGCACTGACCAGCAAGGGACTCCCCAGACCTCCTCCTCTTGCAGGGGACACTCCATTCACCCAAGGCTCAGGCAGTGGTGGTCAGCAGAAGGCAAGATGACAAACGGAGAGCACAACAGTAAGCTGCGTGGCAGGGACACGGGTGGGCCACCAGGAAGCTCCTGGACTGTGGGCTTGTCATGTTCCTCACTGGACAGAGAGGAGGGCTCCGTGGTGGGAAATAAGATGTCACCAAGTGTATACAGAGTTCTTGTCTGCCGAGATCCCACAGAGAGGAGCTGTTGGCATGGAGACAGGAGGGGAAGGCCCCCACACGAGTGCCTGCACCCACCCGGCTCCCCTCAGCCACATTAGGGTAAAGGATACCTAAAACTCTGCCAAGTGGCCAGACTTTCCCACGTCTTGACTTTGGCTGTCGTCAGGGCAGGCTGCGCACTAGTGGATTAGGGATTTACTGGTGAATCTATATGGAGAGCACCTGTCTGTCGGCTTTTGTCAGCTGACACAAAGCTAGATATTTGTGGGAATTTTGAAAAAGAGCGTTTTTGTGTGCATTGGTGCACTACAGGTGTGTCTGGGGCCTAGGAAGGCAGAAGAGAGCATCTGAGTCCCTGGAACTGGAGTCACAGACAGCTGTGAGACACGTGGGAGCTAGGACATGAACCCAGGTCATCGACAAGAACAGCAAGCTCGGACTGGATTAACTCAGTGGTGAAGAGCATGGCTGCTCTCCCAGAGGTCCTGAGTTCAATTCCTAGCAACCACCTTGTGGCTCACAACCATCTATAGTGAGATCTGGTGCCCTCTTCTACTGTTCAGAGTACATGCAGACAGAACACTACATACATAATAAATAAATAAATAAATCTTTAAAAGAACATCAAGTGCTCTTAACTGCTGAGCCCTGAAGAAGGAAGTGTAATTGATAAACTGTTCATTCATCAGATTGGCCTGTGGGCTGCTGCCTTGCTTAATAATTGATGTGAGAGGGCCTAGTCCATTTCAAGCAGGTCTTCCCTGGGCAGGTCCTGGGCTGTATACACAGCAGCTTTTGGTGACACACACCTTTAATCTTTGCAGTCACGAGGCAGAGGTAGGTGGGTTTCCGTGAGTCTGAGGCCCACTAGGTCTACATGGTGAGTTCTGGGACAGCCCAGGACTGACTCTGTCTCAAAAATATATCTAAAGCAGGTTGAGCAAGCCATGAGGAGTAAGCAGTAAGCAGTGTTCCTCCATGGCTGCTGCTGTGATCTCTCCCTCCAGTTCCTGCTCTGCCCCACCCCTCTATGTGTGTGTGTGTGTGTGTGTGTGTGTCTGTCTCTCACTTTGTTTGTTTCAAGACAGGGTTTCTCTGTGTCACCTTGGCTGTCCTGGACTCATTTTGTAGACCAGGCTGCCTCTGCCTCCCCAGTGCTGGGCTTTCAGGCATGTGCCACCATGCCCCGCTGTTCTGACTTCTCTTAATGATGGGCTAGAGCTATAAGATGAAATAAACCCTTTCCTCCCCAAGTTACTTTTGATCACAGTGTTCATCACAGCAATAGAAAGCAAAGTAGAACAAATGGATTTTTATCTCAGAAACCATCAGTTGCCTTAGCTGGTCCCAGTCTGTAGTTTTCTTTTGCAATACAATTTTCCCGAACTGAATTTCTATTGCTTGAAAGTACAGAACAATTGTTGTGGAACTCTCATCAGGGCCAGTGTAGTTATGGCTAGATGCAGGCTATGGCTATTTACGAAGGATGTGTTCATAGTGGTGGGGCCTATTGGCCACCTCTGCCCCTCACTCCTGCCACACTGTAAACCATTGCTCCTTTTCCTTATCTCAATGTCCCCAATATGCTGTCCAAAGCATATTTAAAAAACAGCAATGCACAAACATATTGCCAGTGACAGCACTTTCGAAAGTCTGCTACGGGTTTCCCACCCCTGGGCATGCCAAGGGGGCCAGGTGTGCTGGCACGCCTTTAATCCCAGACTGGACAGAGCTTTGACTTCAAGGCCGACCTGGCCTACCAAAGTCAAAGTGAGTTCCAGGACAGCTAAGGCTACACAGAAAAACCCTGACTTGGAAAAAAAAGAGAAGAGTCAATATGGCTCGCTGACCTTGCTGGTTCTTCTAAGTTTCTCCAGAATTTTAGCTGAAACAAAAAGGAAAATGGGCCGGGCTGAGGAGATGTCTCAGGGATAAAATGCTTGCTGTGCAAACACGAGGGGGCTTGATGCAGACCCTGAGGGCCCACATGCATCTGCAACCCCAGCTTTCTCGTGAAGAAATGGAAGGCAGAGATTGGCAAACCACTGGAAACTCATGGGTCAGCTAGCCTGACCTAGCCAGTGCTGAGCCTCACCTAAAACATGTCTGCCCTCTTCCTGAGGGTCACTCCCCGTCAGTGTGGACCCTGCTGTCAAGAAGGGAAAGGCAGAGGCAGGGAGCTGAGCATACCTTCTCCTTGGTACTGTTCCTAAGATGCTCTGACACGCAAACCTGCTGGCCATGGCTGCCTTGTGCCCAGCCGTGACTCGCCTGGAAAGACACATTCCTTTCCTGAACTCTGTCACACAAGGTCAGGAAGGGCTAGGCATGCTATCAGACAGCTTCCTAGATGCAGAAATAGGATGGAAATTTAATCCTCAGATTGTTTCTCAAAATCTCCCCCAAGGCTTCACCCATCTGCTCTGAGAAGGGGCAGAGGTTGCCTCAGTGTAGGCACCAAGGGCGGAGTCTCTGGGGGCAGGTGGAAGTCACCTGGGAGAAGCAGGAGAAATGATTGACAGACTTCACGAATGCCGGGCTAGGGGTTGGGTAGGAAGAGATTGGCCTCAAGCAGCTTTCCAAGCCACCTGCCCTAGCTCACCCGGGAGCAATTCAGGTTACAAGTCTTGTTTCCTGGAGCACCCTTACCCCAGGAACTAGAGCCAACCCAGGGTGCTGGATGATCACCTGAGAGCTGCCGGTGCTGAGGGGTTGGCCACTATTATGCCATGGGCACAGCTGTCCTGGCCCTTCAGTCAGGCTGAAGCACCCAACTGACTGGGAAGTGCAGCTTCTCTTCCATCAAAACCATTACCGGCTCATGTCCAAAGAAGGCAAGTCAGAAAGCCAACATTTTTAATCTCCTAGGTTAGGAATGTGGCCCAGCGGTACAAGGTTTGACTCATGTGGGAGGAGTGCCGAAGCTCAGGCATCAGATGAAAGAAAACACAAACCTCATCCCCAGGACCCCCACTTTCCTGTCACATGACTGTGTCCTCTCTCTCTCTCTCAAACACATGTGTGCTCACGATTTCTCAGTTCTTCAAACCCTAATGGATAGCTGGCTGCCATATTTGGGGAGGGAGAGGTTTATCCTTGGAGGAAGTAAGTAGTTCATGCTACCCTGGCCAGGTTGGTCTGTGCCTAGCTCCACCCTTGCCCTGCCTGCCAGCCCAGCCATAAAAAGACACCTGAGCCCATCTCTTGCTGCAGAAGACGCTGGGGTTAGCAGCATGAAGCTGAATTTCAGTGGCCTGAGGGCCCTGGTCACAGGAGCAGGGAAAGGTGAGTGTGAGCGGGTTGGGAAGATGGCCTCCTTCTCCTGGGGAGAAGGAGGAGGACAGCCTCAACACCGACCAGGGGTCCAAGGTGACCTGTCACAGCTCAGCCCTCCAGAACCTGACTCCTGCTGGCTAGGACTGACAGGCTTATGACACACAGCTGCAGACCTACTAGGACAGAATGGTAAGCCCAGCCTGGCCATACAATACCCTAGATGGGTGAAATTAACTTGCTGCAGGATAGCACCCAGATCCTAGCTGGGCACCAGGGCAGCCCTCCCTGGGCCTCATCAGGAGCCAGCTGCCCTCCGGTCTTCACTTCTGCCTGGGATCCTGACCCTTGCTGTGAGCAGGCATATATGGGGCCCTTGTGTCTATAGGGATTGGGCGTGACACTGTTAAAGCCCTGCATGCCTCAGGAGCCAGAGTGGTGGCCGTGACTCGCACCAACGCAGACCTGGTCAGCCTTGCCAAAGAGGTAAGGCACGCAGCCTGCCTGACCTGGGCCTGCTCCGAGCCCTAAGGGATCGTCAGGAGGGGGCTGGAACAGTGCCTCAGCTACCAAACACCGTCACCCACAGTGTCCCGGGATAGAGCCGGTGTGTGTGGACCTGGGTGACTGGGAGGCCACAGAGAAGGCGCTGGGCGGTGTTGGCCCCGTGGACCTGCTGGTGAACAACGCAGCAGCATCGCCCAGCCTTTCTTGGAGGTCACCAAGGAAGCCTTTGACAGGTGGGCACTGGGGAGAGCGGCCGGCCGGGGGAGGTGGCCGAAGACCAGAGGTGTAAGAGGCTGTTCATTGCGCCTCTCCTGCAGGTCCTTCGATGTGAATCTCCGCTCTGTGTTTCAGGTGTCTCAGGTGAGAAGGTAGGAGGGCCTCAGCCCAGATAGGCCTCAGCACCTGGACAGGGTGGGCTAGGGCATGGTGAGCGACCCCAGCTCTTTCCTCCAGATAGTGGCCAGGGACATGATTGACCGTGGAGTGGCCGGGTCCATCGTCAATGTCTCCAGCATGGTGGCCCACGTCACCTTTCCTAACCTGAGCTCCTACAGTGAGTGTACACTCTAAAAACTACCTGAGTCTAGGTTTTTGGTGGGCCTTCCGGGAGCAGGACTGAATAATGAAGGGTCCTCAGCACGCCCCTCCACAGGCTCCACCAAGGGCGCAATGACCATGCTGACCAAAGCCATGGCCATGGAACTGGGGCCACACAAGGTGGGCACAGGGGGCTGGGCCACACCTGAGGGACAGCTGATGGGCAGTGGGGCAGGGCTGGGGCTGAGGCTGAGGGTGAGCTGAGGCTCTGAGCGCTGGGCCAGGCCTGGGGCGAGTCCTGAGCTGGGGGGCAGGGCAGGTCCCCTGGCTGTGACACCAGCCGTGGCTTGTGGCCCCAGATCCGGGTGAACTCTGTAAACCCCACTGTGGTGCTGACTGACATGGGCAGGAAAGTCTCCGAGGACCCCGACTGGGCCAGGAAGCTCAAGGAGCGCCACCCACTGAGGAAGTTTGCAGGTCGGCTGGGTGAGGGAGTCGGGCGGGTGAGGGAGTCGGGCGGGCTCAGCAGCCACGAAAGCAAGGCTTGACGGGTCTGCCTGCTGCAGAGTTGGAGGACGTCGTCCACAGCATCCTCTTCCTGCTCAGCGACAGCAGCGCCTCCACCAGTGGCTCTGGCATCCTGGTGGACGCTGGCTACCTGGCCTCCTAGACTCCCCAGGAGGTGGACCCCCTGCAGGCCTCCCTGGCCCCACCCTCAAGCCACAGTGTCTTCTGATCTCATGACCCCCGCTCCATGCCACAGCCCCGCCCCCGACACAGCTCCCGCCCCGCCCCACGTGACTGTCTGATCCCACTACCACTGCAAGCTCAGGCCCTTGGAGTCCGGTCCTCTCTGTCCGCTTTGCTGTGCTAACCCCCCTAAATAAACTGGCCGTCGGGTGTTCCCAACCGTTGCTCAAGACTCCTTGGGGATGGATACTTGATCGAGTCCCCTGTAGGCATTTCCCTCCACGCCCACCATTCCAATACCTGCTGTGCCTTGTGACCAATGTGGCCAAAGGTCAGCGGTTCATCAGGAAAGAAGGGGTCCATGTTCTCCTGCCTCTGCCGTGGCCCCCGTGCCTCTGCGTGCTCCGACAATCGGGAAGGGAGGGAACAGGAGGGACAGGGAGGCATTCTGGGCTAGGACGCCCCTAAACCTTTGGAGAGGAGCCCTTGGGCAGGATCGAAATCTCGCCTTCTTCTGGGGGCGGGGGGGGGGGTGTCGCTTCCCTGGCCTGGTCCATACACAAGGCCATGCTAAGAAGGCCGCCCAAATGGAGCTGCCACTTTCACAGCTGGTCTGTCACGTGGCCTGAACCAGCATGACAGTCCTAAAAGGCAGGCTCCTCCAAGTCTTGCAGACCCAACAGGTTTGCCTGTGGCTCATGGCAGCCAGTAATCTGCTAGGCTGAGGTGGCCAACCATTCGAATTGATGAAGGGTCTCGCTCAGGGCAGGAGGCATAGCAGAGGATGGGCTCAGGGAAGACCTTCTAGAGGGAGGGAGCTCAGGACACAGGTCCCGAGAGCAAGGTTTGTGCGGCTTCCTGTGCACCAGGCACCACAGAACAGTGAGTGAGATTTGTCCTGGAACACTGGGCCTCTAAGGAGCTCTACGCAGCTGTGGGTGTCTGGGTGTTGGGCAGGCTGGTGCTGTCTCTCCCTCGGTTTCTGGCAAGGAGATGGCACAGTTCAAGGTTGGGAGCAGATGACAGTGCTCACAGAATGGCCTTCCATGGGTGCTGTGGAAATGTGCGGGTCAAAGATGGGGAAGGAGCCCTCAGCCGCCCATCCTCCAGCTGCGTCTCTCGCCTTTAACCTTTTAAACCTTGCCGTTATTTTATATGGACGGGTGCTGTCTGCCTGTATGTCTGTGCAGGTCAGAAGAGGGAGCAGATGGTTATGAACTGCCATGTGTGTGCTGGGAATCAAACCCAGTCCTCTGGGAGAGCAGCGTGCTCTTACCCACTGAGGCCTGCAGCCGTGCACCTCTTGGGCGCACAGCCCCCCAGGCACCAGATCCCTGCTGCTTGGCAGAGCAGGGCCTCAGAGCAGGGCTCGTCCTCCTCACCGTGCCCCCGACAGCACAGCTCACTGTAGGGAGACCTGGTGCACAGCTGGGCATGCATCACTCTGTAGCTGACTCTCAGGCCTCGGAAGGCAGTGTTTGCCCGGCCACTTCTCATGGACATTGCAAACCCAGCCCCAGCCCTTCTTGTCCTGCTCACTCTCTAGAGGGACTGACTGATGACAGCTGAGTGAGGTGGCCTTGGGTTTCAGCTCCCCTTGATGCCAACTCGGTGCTTTGGCTTCTCTGGATCTCTCTCTCTCTCTGTGTCTCTTTCTCCTTCCTTCCCTCCTCTCCCTCCAGGGTTTCTCTGTGTAGCCTTTGCTGTCCTGGACTCACTTTGTAGACCAGGCTGACCTGGAACTCACAGAGATCCGCCTGCCTCTGCCTCCTGAGTGCTGGGATTACAGGCGTGTGCCACCATACCTGGCTTGTTTTGTTTTGTTTGAGACAGGGTTTCACTGTGTAGCCCTGGCTGTTCTGAAACCCAGGCTGGCCTCGACCTCACAGGGACTGCTGAGATTAAAGGTGTGCCTCATCACTACCCAACTTTGAATGTCCAATTATCCTCTTTACATACGAGCTCTTGCAACCCATTCCCAGATCTGGGGAAAGAGCACATAGAAACGTTTTGGGACATGCCTCTCGGGTTCACGAGCAGCCATGAAACTCCTGGCAAAGTTACTGCATGTTTTTTCGCGGACATCTTTTCGGCAGGGCTGAGTAGGCCGAGTGTACCGGCTGCAGTAGGGTAGGCGGGCTGCAGTTTGGAGCTGTGTGCCTTGGCTAGCCGCGCCCTGCGTTGGTCCCGCCCACTTCCGTTCAGCCAATCAGCCCGGCAGCACGAGCTCTTGTTATGATATGCCCGCCCTTCTCAGGGCGCAGCCCGTGCGATTGGCTCTCCTCGCCCCACCCCGATTCCGGAACTCCGAGCCCGTCTTGCCCCGGCCGGACCAGACAAGGCCACCATGGACCTGGGGCTTGCAGGTCGGCGGGCGCTGGTCACGGGCGCGGGCAAAGGTGAGGCGCGGGCGAGGGGCGCTGGCAGGGTCGCGCAGCGGAGGGAGTGCCGCTCCAACCCTCTCTCGCCTCAGGCATCGGGCGCAGCACCGTGCTGGCGCTGACGGCGGCCGGGGCACACGTCGTGGCCGTGAGCCGGACCCAAGAGGACCTTGACAACCTGGTCCGCGAGGTAGGCACTGTGTCCAGAGGTGAGGAGGCGGCCACTGACCTTTACACCCTTCACCCGCAGCAAGCTTCTCCCTGCAGGCCCTGCGCTGGCGTTGGGGTGGGCTCCCAGCCACGGCACTCCTTCCTTAGCCTGTGCAACTGCTCGGGGTCCATTAGGACCTCCTGCTCCCTGAGTTTGGAAGAAACTGAAATGTCTGCGGAGAGAGCAGTCCTGGGTCCAACAATGCTAGGCGAGAGGAACTGAACTGCCCGGCTATAGGTTCCACTTGGCAATTTGCTGCCATAACTGGAACCCCTGACTCTTCCAGTTGAAAGACCCCTTCCAGCTCTCCCAGACCAGCTACCGCTCCTCGGGTGGGGGAGGCAAGCAGCACCCCTTCCGGGGACACAGTTGCACATGGCTCTTCGTCTTTCCAATACACAGTGTCCCGGCGTGGAGCCTGTGTGTGTGGACCTGGGAGACTGGGAGGCCACGGAAAAGGCCCTGAGCACTGTGGGACCAGTGGACCTGCTGGTGAACAATGCTGCCGTGGCTCTGTTGCAGCCCTTCCTGGAAGTCACCAAGGAGGCCTGTGACCAGTAAGCCAGCAGGGTTGGGGGCGCCGAGCCATTCCCCTGCAGCCCCGGTCCTGCCCCTGACCAGGCTGTCCGTTCATTGCTAGGTCCTTCAGTGTGAATCTTCGGGCTGTCATCCAGGTGTCCCAGGTGAGCTGCCCTACCAAACCAGAGCAGGAACTCTGAAAGACGAGCGGTAGTTCTGCTTCATGTCCCTCAACATTTCAGATCGTGGCCAGGGGCATGATCGCTCGGGGAGTCCCGGGGGCCATTGTGAACGTCTCCAGCCAGGCCTCCCAGCGTGCCCTGACCAACCATAGTGTCTACTGTGAGTGATCCCAGCCGGCCTGACTCCACCCTCCTCCCCCTCCCCTCCCGGCCAGCTGGGCCCCACAACAACCATCCGCACAGGTTCCACCAAGGGCGCTCTGGACATGCTGACCAAGATGATGGCTCTAGAGCTTGGGCCCCACAAGGTGTGTGGGGCTGGGCCAACTCCGCAGTCAGTCCTTATGCGCAAGACGCCCTCCCGTGTTTACCATGCTGGCCTCTTCGCAGATCCGTGTGAACGCAGTCAACCCCACAGTAGTGATGACCCCGATGGGCCGGATGAACTGGAGTGACCCCCAAAAGGCCAAGGCTATGCTGGATCGCATCCCCCTCGGCAAGTTTGCTGGTGAGTTAGGCAGGAAATCAGACTGGAGTCTGGGCTCGGCTGGGGCTGCAGGGTGGGGGAGCTCCTCCATGTGTGCTCCGGACCCCCCTGCCTGCAGAGGTGGAGAACGTGGTGGACGCCGTCCTCTTCCTGCTGAGCGACAGGAGCAGAATGACCTCTGGCTCCACCCTGCCGGTGGATGGGGGCTTCCTGGCTACCTGAGTCCTACCCCAACCCCAACAATACTCTGCCCAGCTTTACGCTCAGAACACGGTGCCCTCCAGCCCTCCAATAAACCTCTGCCCAGCCTGCGTGCCGACTCTCAGATGGGCAGAGATCTGTGCCGCCTGTGCCCACAGCGGCTGTAGCCTGGTTCCCACACATTCGGGCCTGGCCAGCAACCTGGCATGGGGTGGAAGGTGGGACCTTCAGAAGGCTGGATCCTCAAGAGGTTGGTCAGTTTGGGTAAAGATGGCCTGTCCACAGGCTTCCGGTGGAGCTGAGCAGGTCTGTGTGATTCTGGTGCAAATGCCAGCTAGCCTTGCTTGCAGGTCAGTGAGCAGCACAGGCCATGAGAAGACAGGTGGTAGACATTACTAATTTGCCAATGAGCTGAGCAAGCCCTTCATTAGCTTTAGCTGCTTTCTTGAGCATTCCCACAACTTTTTGAGATATTTACAGCATAGTGAGAGCCCTGGTGTGTTTAATTTGCAATATCTCAATTCAATGGCATGGGCCACTGATAAATGAAGCCCCGGCCTGTGCAGTCTGCCTTATTCCAGCTGGGGAGCCTCCACCAGCTGACTCCAAGCTGTCTACTTGATACCATTTCATGTGGAATTGGGGGGATGCAGAGATGCGGAGGTCCATTGTAGAACCCCGTAAACAGTAATATGAGGTGCAAAGGATCTCAACATATTAATTAGGAAATGACAAATCTGTTGATTTTGTTCTCAGCACAACTAATTGTAAGTTCATGTGATTTAATTATTAATAAGAACTGTTTAACAGCTCACTGGCAAACTTCCTGGAAAAACCAAACAGGTCTCTGAGTCAGCATGAACCACGTGCATACACCCCGGGGAGAATCATTGCTCAGGGCATCCTCCGATCTGGGGACGGCCTGACAGCCTCTGGGACAAAATGTGAGTCGCCAGACTGTAGCGTTGGCCCGTCGGGGCTGCCACATCCACGTCCACGTCAGTAACTGGTTAGCGAATCATGCCAGGCAGAGATGGATCATAGGCTCCCAGGAGCCCTCTTTACAGACTGTCCTGTCAGCTCAGTGAGGGCTGCCGAAGCACGGCCCCCAGCCCCCACCAGGTCCCAGGCTTGCACACACAGGCTGCCCTGTGTGCTGCTAAGCAAGCCTATCCCTGATCCAAGTGCTGTGCTCTCCCTCACCTAGGCTGTGTTAAGCCCGGAACCCTGTACTCCAAGGTCTGCTAGGGATGCCGGACTCCTCTGCCCTCCAGGGCAGTGGCTGGGGCAAGTACCAGGGTGGAAGGCAGGGCAGGCAGTGAGACAAAGGAGGTGGAGAACGTTTATTGTATAAAATAAGAAGGAGCCGCCCTTTCCTGGGACGAGATGAACAACCCCCCCACCCTCCCCTCCAGGGAAGCCCATCCTGGGGCTGCCTGGACCCGCCCCTGCAGCCCTGAGGGAGACCCTGCTCCCTCCTGGCCTCCCGTAGGGACCAGGGAAGGCTGGAGTTAGATCCCAGAAAAGGGAGGCATAGGAGACAGGACCCCAGCACCCCAGCCTTGTCCCAGGCTTCCCTTCCCCACCCTCACACTTCCCACCGAAGACTCAGGGACACCAGACAGCTCAACACGAGGGCACACGAGCCAGGGCTCCTCATCCAGGCTGGCCGACGGGGCTCTAGAAGACAGTGCACTTCTTGCCTGGCTTTTTCACTGGAGGAGGGCAGAGTACAGCCCGGATGGCCTCATCAAACACAGTCTTCAGACCTCTCTGGGTCAGGGCTGAGCACTCCAGGTACTTGACAGAACCTAGGAGCATTGCAGGGAGGGCAGATAGTGGGAAAGGGGGCGGCGGGGGGTCGGGGAACAGCAGAGGCAGGACAACCTCCTCAAAGCACACCCCCAACCTCTGCCCTGCGCTTCCTCACCGATCTCTCGGGCCATGGCCAGGCCTTGTGGGTAGGTAATGGGTGCTAGCTTCTTGTCCCGCAGCCGTTCAATGGTGTCCTTGTCGTCGCGGAGGTCCAGCTTGGTGCCCACCAGCAGGATGGGCGTGTGTGGGCAGTGGTGCCGCACCTCTGGGTACCACTGTGGGAACAGGGGTCCTGACCTCACGGGCCTCAGGATCTGCCCAATCTGCCCAAAGCAGGCCCCAGCTCCTGAGGCTTTTTCCCTGACACACTTGGCTCTTCCTGCCTTACAGAGTCACTAGGAGTATGTTGGGTTTGGCAATGCCCAAAGATACCCATCCAGGGAGGCTTGAGACTGCCCACAGCTCCTCAGCCAGGGCCCATGGCCAGCGGTGAGCTGACCTCCCTGACACCCTTGGTGCTTCCCTCAGCCAGCGGGCCTGTGTCCTCTGCTAGGACCCCTAGGCCCACCCTACCTTGGCACGGACGTTCTCAAAGGAGGCCGGGCTCACCAGGGAGAAGCAGATCAGAAAGACATCCTTCAGGGGAAGGAACAGACACAACTGTCCAAGGGGTGTCCAAGTAGTCTGCGCCTCCTCCCCACGAGGGAGCCACCCGACTCCTGGAGCTGGGCCCCTTGCCACGTACAGTTTGGGGATAGGAGAGCGGCCGCAGCCTGTCGTAGTCTTCCTGGCCAGCAGTGTCCCACAGCCCCAGGTTGACTGGCTTCCCATCCACCATCACGTTGGCTGAGTAGTTGTCGAAACTGCAAAGTGGAAAGGCTGGGCTGGGCAGGGCAGGGAGGCCAGCCTGCTGGAGCCTACACAGAACCCAAACTCTGGCCAGGGTCTCAGCCTCACCATGAGCCAGGGTCACTTGAGCATGACCTGGAGCCTAGGGGAGGTCCCATACACGTGTGGCTGGCCTCTAGTGGCCAGCTTCAGCTCCCTCCCACCCCCACGCACTCACACTGTGGGGATATACTCTCCCGGGAAGGCGTTGGTCGTGTAGCTGATCAGCAGGCACGTCTTCCCCACGGCACTGTGGAAAAGAGGTTCAGCCCACGTGGCTCCGGGGCCGAGCCTCCGCCACTCCCCACAAGGGCATCCCGCTCCCACAGAGCTAGAGGTTAGTTTGGGTGACTGGGGTGGGGTGGGTAGGTCGGAGCCCCTCGGATCTGCAACCGCCTGGGGCTGACCGAAAACAGGCGGAGCAGGCTGGCCTCGGAGGGAGCGCCGTGGTGGGCGCGGCTGCGAGGGCTTACAACGCTGGAGAGGGCGCGCCGCAACGCACAGGGGCGTCAGAGCGCCCTGCACCGGGCGGCTGGCGCGAGGGTGGAGCCACCCGGGGAACCAGCGCAGGTGAGGCCCGGCCCCACCCACCGCGAGCACCGGCTGGAGGCCCGGCAGCATCAGGTGTGCCAGGGCTGGAAGGTGGGCAGCTGGAGCTTGACCCCACCCCATCAGGCCCTGGACGCACGCGGCCGGGCTACGGGGGCGCGGCGGAGCAGCCTCGCCATCTCCCCGCGCGTCTGCTTGCCCCGCCCCGCCGAGCCGCACCCCGTAACCGCCTACTAGCCCCTCCGCCCCTGCGGCTCGGGACAACGCACTCACCCGTCGCCGACCACCACGCACTTGATGGCCTGCATGGGCGCGGGGCCGGGCGGCGGCGGGCGCGGCCGCGAGCCGAGCTGCGGAGAAATGCCCAGCGCCGCAGCGGCCGCGGACCCGAAAGCCGAGCGAGGGACCGGAGACAGCCGAGCGCCGCCGAGCGCCGGGTGCGAAGACAGCCGAGTGTGCGCAGGCGGGGCGGGGCAAGGGGCGAGCTGCGGCGGGGGCGGAGCCCCAGCCAGTCCTCGGACCCCGAAGGCTCAGGCTGAGGGTCCACACCCGGGAACGAGGACGCCACCGAGATGGATGCTTCCCGCAGCCAAGAAACCCTCGTGTCCACACAGGGGTGGCCCTCCTAGTTGCTGGGTAGCAACCGGTGTGACCCAGCAGTCGCTCACGCGGTCGGGGCCGCGGGTGCAGGAGAAAGGAACTGGACGAGAACGTATCACCAAGTACAAAATCCTGTATTTCCACCCTGCCCGCCCTGGTTTGTGGTTCCGGGACTGGGTCGCCAGAGCGTGTTCTCCTGCGCGCTTCCGCCGGGCCGGCACTACCGTGAGCTGCGGGGGGCCACCGTGGAGGAGCAGGTGTGCCGGTGCGCGCTGCTGCCACTGCGGATGCTGCTCTTGGAACCGCGGCCTGCTCTGAGGACGGGATGCCGTGTTTCTGCCCTCGCTAGGCGTTCCGGGCCTCCCTTCATTGAGGGGGACTCAAGGCTCTCAGGGGGGACCCCTGCACGTAAGCCAGGACAGCACTTTGCAGGAAGCTGGCCCTCTGGGCCTCTTCATCGCGGATGCGGGAGATCTCCGCTTCTTTGAGCCGCAGCTTCTCCCGGAGAGATGCGTTTTCGCTCTCTCTGTCCAGCAGCGCCTGCCGGTGTTCGCTCCCGAGCACTGCAGGGGAGAGGCTCGCTAAGGAGGGGTAGGTGAGGGGCAGTGAGGGGGTGTGGTGCGCCTGAAATCCCAGCCCTCGGGAGGCTGAGGCAGGCGCGCTATAGGCTAGCCAGGCTACACAGAGAAAGCCTGTCTCGGGAGTGCGGTGTGGGGGGGGGAAGGGCCGCGGGGCCACGCGCAGCTGCCCCAGGTGATAGGTGCTGACCCTTCAGTTGCCGCTCCAGAGCTGCCACCTTCTCCCTCAGCACCTCCTGGGCCACCAGGTCAGCCTGCATGCGGCCTATCTGTTCCTGCAGCTCCGCTCTCACCCTGGCCACCTCGGCCACTTTCTCTTGGTCCTTGTTGCTCAGCTCCTGGGGTGGGGTGGGGAGGGTGAGAGCACAGCCTGGGCTCGAACCCCGAGTCTGTGCTCCCCGGAACCATGCTGCTACCTGGTGTAGCTCCTCCAGGCGCCGCTGCTGCCCCTCTACTTGCAGGTTCAGCTGGCTGGCCCGTGCCTGGGACTCGGCTACCATCTGCTTCTGCTGCACGCACGTCCCCTGAGCCTCATCCCTGGCCTGCGCCAACAGCCGAATCTTCTCCTCCAGATGAGCAAGGCGCTGTTGCTGTGGGCAGGGAAGGGCTGCTGCACGTGAAGGGCGCCCAGTCTGAGCGGTCTGCAGGTGGACTGGCCTCCGCCCCTGTGCGTTAGCAGGCGCTAAGCCTGCATCCAGAAGCATCTCCCACTGAGCTCTCCTCCTGCAGCCTTCCTCTTACCCACGCAGTGCCGTCTGGAAAGCACCATGGCCTTGTCGGCTCCTGGATCTCTGTCTAAGCTCTGGCCTTGAGGCTGGCAGCCCTGGCTTGCCCCTGTGTACCCGTGGCCCAGAGCTCACCTCCTCCAGGCGGGCCTGGTTTTTGGCTTTAATGAGTTCCTCCTCAGCTTGGCCTCGCTCACTGAGCATGGCTGCCTTCGTGCGGCTGAGCTCCTGCGGTGGCAGATGGCTACTGCTAGCGCACCCTCTGGACCCCTCCACCTCCCACCCAGGGCTCCTTCCGGGTCACTGCGTAGCCAGGCTGGGGAGACTTCTCTGCAAGTCTCCTCAGAACCACGCAGTGACCCCTCGATCACTGAGCAGGGCTGTCACTACCAAAGAGGCCTGAAGGCCATCCTTAGTCTCTGACCTTTTGGGGACACTGATGAGACCTATTGAGGCTGAGACTAGGGGGCGGTCCGGGGTGCTCAGGGTCCATGTGCTCTCACCTCCTCCAGGGACAGCCGCAAGGCCTCTAGTCTCTGAACCCTCTCCTGCATGGCCCTCTCACTGTCCTCCAGGTGACGGGTCATGTGATCTACCTGTCCAAATGAGGGGGTCGGGGCTAGTCAACACCAGCTAGCCCTCACCCCACGGAATCCCTACCCTGGAGAGCAGGTATAACTTGGCAAAGGCCTGCCCGAGGGTCCTGGTGGCCACCAAGGCCAGAGGCTCTGATCAGGGGAACATACAGCACGGGAGTCCACAGCTGCCCGCACTGTGGGTACGGTAGTGTTGCCTGCAACTCTGGCATCATCTCGTCAGGGCTCACAGACCAGGGGCATGCCCTGGGAATACTGCATCACTCAGGGCTGGTGTGTAGGCCCCAGGTGGGGACAGGAGAACCAAGGGGGAGGCAGCACCTCCTTGGCACGGAGCTTTTCCAAGTCTTCCATGTTCTGTTTGGCTCGCCTCTTCTCCACATCCAAGCGTTCTGAAGGCCCAAGGAAGAAGCGCGTGCTGAGTCTTCCCTGGGGTGCCTTGTCCCTGGAGCTCCTTTCCCCTCAGAGCCAAGCCTGCCCACGCCTACCTTCAGCCTGAATCGCACGGATCTTCAACTCAGCTGATGTGTTGGTCAGCTCCTGCCTGGTCAGAAAAAGCTGCTCCTGCTGAGACTTCACTTTCCGCTGCAGCTCATCCACCTGGGAGCAGGCGGCACTAGAGGAAGCTTCACCTGGCCCTGCCACACTATCTGGGCTCTGTGGCTGACTGTAGCTGGCTCTCTCCTCCTTTGACTGCACCCTCCCAAGCCCGCACCCCTCCTACCTGGCTTCTAAGCAGCAGATTCTTCTCACTGGCGGTGGACAGGTCCCTGAGGAGCTTTGACTCCCGATCTGCAGCTTCCTGAGTGAGAAGGGGCAGATGCTGGGCTGCTGCACGCACGCCCGTCACCTCGTCCGCCAGCCCAGCACCCACCTGCTGCTCCAGCTTGCGCTCTTTCTCCTGTCTCTGGGACAGGCTGTGACGCTCCTGTTCCGCCGCGGCCAGCAGCTCGCCCAGGTCCTGGGCCTTCTGCTCTGACAGAGCCAGGGCAGCTTCTGTCATCTGCAGCCTACAAAGAGGAAGACCATCCCAGTCCAGCTCTGTCAAGAATGTCACCTGCTTGGCAAAGGTCTTCTGTTCTCACTCCCACCAAGCTTCTAGTCAAACCTCTCCCCTGCCTTACTTGGCTTTGAGGGCATTGATGATGGACTGTCTCTCGTCCAGGGCTTCCTGAAGCTGCCCGACTCGTGCTGCTGCCGCCCTGTGGAGAGGAGTGGTTCTGGGACATGGCAGCCCCAGAGCACAGCCTTGGCGGCAGCTTGCACCCACACACCCCCTGGGCATCAGGCACAGAGCTCAGCGCTCCACATCCGCCACTAAGCGCCAGCCCAACTGCTTAGAAGCAATGACCTTGATCTCTGGCCTTGTAACAGACAGAGCTCACGTTAGCTCATAGCAAGCCAGCCAGGCACTGAGACCCAGGCACCCAGCTAAGCTGTGGCCCCACTTCCTGCGGCCCAAGGGCTCACTCACCGGCTGCTTCTGGCCATCTCGTCTCGTTGCTTATCAATTGTCTCCATCAGATCCAGAAACTGGGGACAGAGTCAATCAGAATACCATTAGAAGAAGAGCCTGCCCTGGTCAGGGCAGAAGCGCAGAGTCCCATCAACACAGCCAGGCCTCAAAGGATTCAGTTGTCTTGACCCCGCTGTCTCATTCAATGGGAGGAAGGACTGACAGAGGGGGCCTGTAGGCTAGGACTCCTGTTTGTGCTCAGCCCTGAGCTGAACTCGGCACTCAGGAGGTGGGGCCAAGGTGGCCACCTTGGTCCTGGCTAGCCTTGGCTCAGAGGCCTGGGGGAAAGGAGGATGGCTATAGTCCAAGAGCAAGGGAGAAGGCAGCCAGCCCTGGGAAGCAAGGGCGCTGTGCTCACCTGCTTGGACTTCTCCTCCTGGAGGTGCTGAACCTCCTTGCTAAGGATGCTGGTGCGGGCTTGGCTCTCCCGAAAGGCAGTGAGCCGGTCCTGGTTGTGGTCCATGGCTTGCTCTGTCACAAAGTGCCATGTTCTCCATTGGCTAAAATTAGGGGCAGTGGCTAGCCCAGCCCTGTGCTGCCTCGGTCTGGAAGTCGGTCACCCAGGAGCCTACACTAGGGGGGCAACATCTCCACAACAAATCGTTCCCCACCCAGTGCACACGGGGGAAGCACTTCGGTGCAGGACAGGACGAGGCTATGCAGGGTCTTGGGACGAAGAGTCTTCTGCACACAGGGTGAGCACTTCCTCTAGCATCTGGCTCCCCACAAAGGTCAGGGGGCTACAGCTTTAGGAGGTTGGGCTAGCTCCTGAAAGACCGACATCTCCAGCAGTTGAAAGCAATCCGTGAGCCTGCTGTGAAGTCCACAAGTGTAAGGACTTGTGGCAAAGGCTGGGTCCCAGGGCTCCAGTCCTGAAAGCTCAGGCTTGGTGGGTGATGCCATGTGACAAACTACTGAGCCTGAGGCATGAAATCATTTATAAGGACTTAGGATTCACAGGCAGAGGTGAGAGTGAGCTCTGGCATAAATGAGCACAGGCCTGGCAACCCCACCCACGCCCACTCTATACACACACAGGCACACACTCATGGTAGCTGGGGGAAAATACCAAGAAGTCTCCCCAGCGGAGCTTCTGGATACCTGATGGCTGTCAGAGTAAAGGCTTCAAGCCACAGGACCATCGGTTCTCACCTGTGAACTCAGTACCCCCTAACTACACAGGGCTAAGATATAAGTGAAGATATGGGAGATGCCTGTCTTCAGCTGCTTCCCCCATGACCTAGGCCAGCTACTTGCATCTACGTCTTAAGCCCCGATCCACATCCTTCTGTGGAGGACGGGCTTCTGTTAAAGGTCTTCATGCTTTGCTCTAACCTGTAAGAAGCTAGCAGCCCTGAGCGCCCATACCCACAGCTCTCAGGATGTCGCCTGGGATGTTGTTCCCAGCCAGGTCCAGCCTCCACAGGGTTCTGTTGCTGGGGAGACAGTTCACCAGGGCTCGACCTCCCAGGAGGCCAATGTTATTCCAGCGCAGGTCTGGAAAGAAGCACGTTGTCACTCAGTTGGGTGTGAAATGCTGGCTCAGCCTAGGACACTTTCTTTGGTGCTTTACTGCCTTTGACGGGCTAATATGCTCAGGAGCGGACCAAGGTACACTCAATACAGCATGGTGTACCCAGGTCTCACAGGGTACAGCAGGGTTCAGGGGATCTTACCCAGATGCTGGAGGGCACTGTTGCCCTTCAGGGCCAGGGCCAGCTCCTCTGCTCCCTTGTGACTGATCTGGTTGTTTCGGAGGTCCAGTTGCCGCAGGCTGGCGTTGGCTGCCAGCCCCCCACAGAAGGAGGCAAAGGCCTCCTCCCACACACCGAGGCTGTTCCACTCGAGGGTGAGGCTGCGGGGAGGGCGGACACAGGGCCTCGGCTCAGCACAACGCTTCTCCGTGGAGTCCCGGGCATGTGGAAGGCAAGGGTTAACAGCCTATTCCCCATGGGTAGGTGCAGGACATATGCGTGGTAGGAAGTGAGCTGGCTACAGGCCCAGGCCACGCAGACAGGAAGCTGTGAGGGGCGGGAGGCCTGGGCGCAGCCTACCTCTGAATGCACTTGTTCTGTCGCAGGAGCTTTCCCAGAGCCTCGGCTCCTGTGGCTCGAAGGTTGTTGCCCTAGAAAAGGGACATCCTGGCCAGTCATTCTTGTTACCCTGGCTCCAAATACCACATCTGTGGCCCGCAGTCTCAGGCAGTGGGAAAGGCTAGGAGGTAGCTCTGGGCAGCTCGTGGCTGCCAGATCCTAATTTTCCTGACCTTAGCAGTATCCTAATGCTCAGTCCCTTGGAGTTTTTGTGAATGCTGTTGAGATAAGGGTATGTGGCACACGCCTGAACCGACACTCTGCCTTTTAAACACTCCCCAAACCCATGGGACCACAGAGAGCAGCTCTAAGAGCTTGGGCACTCGGTACTCTTAGACACTCTTGGGAACTGGCAACTGTCAGGACCCCGGCTTCCTGGATCTCTCTCGCTCGCCGTTGCCCAGGGCACAAGCCTGTGCTCACCTTTAGATCCAGGCGCTGTACAGTGGTGTTGGCACCCAGCCCTTGAAGCAGCAGTGTGGACCCTGCGGGAAGGTGGTTGGAAGGCTGTCGTGGGGTTATCTGTTCTAGGAGTACCATTGCTTTGAGTTGTTGTAAGGTCATGTTATAAAGACCCGAGCTTGCCAGGCCTGACCTCTCTCAAGCCAGCATGGGGAACATTAAGGCTTTTCTATTACAGTGACATTGACCTGTACTGCCAGGCTTTGGGAAAGAATGCTAAGGTGCAGAAAGAGAGGACGGAAAAGGGGGACCACACAAAGACTTTCCTGCTTACATTACAGTTGCCCAGGCCAAACCAAACCAGAGCACCAGCCCGGAGGCCAGCCCGGAGGCAAAGGGCTCGCCCCCCCGCACCCCCCCCCCCGAAGTTTCAAGTGCTGTTGCGAGACCATGGGCCTCACCTTCCTCACTCAGCATGCAGTCGCTGAGGACAAGCTCCTTCAACAGCGTCTCGTTAAGCAGCAGCTTCCCAAGGGCCCTGCAGGTATCCACCGTCAGGCTCTGGGTAGCCAGGTCCAGCTGGCCCCGCGGAAGCTGGTGCAGCAGTTGCAGAACAGCCTCCTGGGGCTCCGCCCCACTCTCCTTGCACAGGCGGCTGTAAGAACGCCGGAACTCCTCCATGTCCCCGAATGCTGACAGGGTCTCGCAGGCATCCCCCTAGAGACAGGCTGCACATAAGCTTGCTAGGCCGATGGCTGGGCGCCCTCTTCCATAAGGGCTGTCCACCAGGGTGAGTTGAGCTGGCCCTATAAGGCAGGGCCTAGAAATGTGGAATAGAAAGGAGGTCGGAACCGCTTGAGGAAGGGGTTCGGTCATAGGGAGAGATGGAGCGCAGAGCACTGGCCAAGGAGAGCAGATGGGAGCGTTGCACGTACCCTGGTCCGGCCCTGCGGCCCCCAGCCCGCCCTCGCGACGTGGCTTCGGGTCTCTGGTGCTGTGTTCAGTACGCGGTCCCGCGCGCCTCAGTATCCAGGAAGAATGTGGCGCTCCGGGAAGGATAGAAACTACAACTCCCAAGAGGCATTGCGGAAGAGGCGCTATCTGTAAACCAATGAAAGCGAAAGGCGGGCTTGCTCTGGGACTCAAGCCCCGGGAACCAGAGCAGCGCCCTCCGATTTATTGGTTAAGAACGCAGGGAAGCCGGGGTATGCTTGGATAATTGGCTGCTGGGGCTGGAGGCGGGACTTCAGGGACGCGCTTCTCGCTCATTGGTTGGGATGTGGGAGGGTTCCGGAGAGCGCGCGCAGAGACTGTGGCCATGGAGGAAACCAGCGGCTTCCGGAAGGTGAGCTCCTCCAGAGTTTTGGCGGGCTCGCTCTGGCGTTGCGGTTCCCCCGCGTGACGCTTGTGAGTGCTCGAAATCAGCCCCATCGTTGTGCTGCTGTGTCTTTGCTGAGGGTCCGGGGCGGGCGCGGGCAGAGCGACCCGCGCGCTCTGCGGCGGGATCGAGCCGCTCTGCAGCCCGCCGGTGGACGGTGCGGCCGGCAGAGCCAGCGCGGACACGAGGGGTCTTCCCAGGAGGCGCCCTGACGCGAGCCCCTCCCGTGTGGGCCAGGGTCATTTCTCAGTGACAGGCAGGTGTGCGAGGAGGGGGAAACCGAAGCCGAGGCGTTCCGTTCCGTGGTGTGCTGCGGCTGAGGTTCGCTCTTCTCAGGCCAGTGCTCGCCCAGTGCGGAGTTCGGGCCCCACCCTCCGCCCAGCACTTGGATAGAGTCTGGGGGGCTTTGCCAGAATCGAGGTGTGGGCGCTCATTGGACGGTGGTGAGCGGGCTGTCCCCGGAGAGAGGGACCTGTATCCCTGGCTTGGCCTTTCTGGACGTGGAACGGCTTGCGTGCCGCGGGTTTTCTCTCCTGCCCTCCAGTCACATCCGCCCACTCATGAGGCGGCCCGCGCGGCCGAAGCGCAGTCCTGTGCTTTAGCGGACTCTCCCGACACGTCCTTCGCGAAGGCCAGCGGTCGGGTCGGCTGCGGGTGCTGGGGCAGCTGGAACCGACCGAGTCTTTGCGGTACCTCTGTGGTAGCGTGCAGAGCAAGAGACCAGCAGGTGGCGCTGCTCTCGTACTTTTTCATGGACCCTCCTGGCCCAACTGACAAGTTCACCTGTGCCTCAAACTCACAGCGTCCACTTCCACCCGCGTCACTTCTAGGGTCGCGGGTGCCTGCTGCTGCCGACCTTTTGCCTTTTCCCAGCCATTTTCTGTTCTGCTCTGGCAAACTTGAGTGGTCTCACGGCTTCACAAACCGCACAGATACTCGGGGCTCCTCGTGTCCTCACCGAATTCCTAGGCCTCTGGATTCTCACTCCCAGCCCCATCTCCCACACCACCACCAACCTTTCAGGGTCTCAAGCCATTCCTGAAGCCTGGCCAGTCCGATGACACCACAACCCATCATTAAAGCTAGGCCTCTCCAGACCTAGTCTGCAAGTATCTTCCCAAAATTAGTGCTGTCTCCATTCACAACTAGAAATGGCTTCCAGCTTCTTGCCAAAGAAAGCTCAAGGGTTCTTGGGTGTATGTCCACCCACCCAGCCACAGCCCAGCTTCACCATGCTGACTGAGGACGGGGCGGTAGATACAAGCAAAGACTGCCAACAGGGTCAGCATTCCTCAAGGCTGCCTCCGCCCACTTTATGAGCATGTGCGTCCACCCCCTGGACCTGACAGAGTAGTCTCTCCTGGCAGTCAAGGCGCAGCACTGCCCCTCAGCTCAGGATATTCCCGGACCTTCTCCTATCTCTCTGTGTTCCTTTGTTCTTACAGGAAAGTATCTCAAGCCTTTTCTCCTCCTCCTCCTCCTCCTCTTTTGGTTCTTTGAGACTGGGTTTATGTTTAATAGGGCCCTGGCTGTCCAGGACTGGCTTTTAGACTAGGTTTGCCTCCAGTCCATGGAGATCCTCCTGCCTCTGCCTCTTGAGTGCTGGGATTAAAGGTGCCACCACACCCAGCCTCAAGCCTGCCTTGAGAACCCCTATTACCTCTCCCCTCAAAGCACAGCTGGCTACATCCCCTCAACAGGGGAAGAGGTCCCAGGATGGCACTGTTTGAGGCTGGACGGCTCAGTCGTTCTCCGTACAAAACTGGTACGGGGGTTTCGGGGGGCCGGCTTGTGGGGAACGGCACTGACTCCTTCTCCCTCCAGGAGCTGGTGAGCAGACTACTCCATCTGCACTTCAGGGATTGCAAGACAAAAGGTTTTGGGCCACCAGTGGGGTAGGAAAGAGTGGGGCATGGCATGGGAAGGGAAGGGAAGGGAGGCCGTCCTGTAACCCACCCTTTCCCTCCAGTCAGTGGGGACGCACTGCAGCTCATGGCGGAGTTCCTGAGGATCTTTGTAGTAGGTGAGCTGAAGGCCCCACATCACCAGAAGCATTCCTTTTCTTTTTTCAGTAGATAAACTAAGAGGTTTTCCTCAGCTACCGCCAACCCTAAGTCCTGGTCTGAAAAACTTAGTATGAGCCGTCCAGGCCCCCTCCGAGGGCTGATAGTAGGTGTGGGAGAGCCCCGCTTCCCCCAGCTCACGTCACAGTGTTTCACAGAAGCTGCTGCTCGTGGGGTCTCGCAGGCCCAGGCAGAGGGCCTTGGTGTTGTGGATGTGGACCAGCTGGAGAAGGTGCTTCCTCAGCTGGTATGTGGGGTGCAGGTGGGCAGCCTGCAGCTCTCCCTAATGGCGCTGGTGTCGTCACTCAGAGCACATTTCTCCTCCACAGCTCCTGGACTTTTAGAGCTCCCCTCCTGTGGCCTGCAAAGTCTACAGTGAATGCGCACCGGCATCAACACCCAGTTCCTCAGCTCTCCAGCTTCCAGAGGCTGGGAAGATCCCAGCAGCAGCACCCTTGCTAGCCCTTGCCTCTGGGGGTCCTTGTGAGACAGGTGCCGGAAAGGTGAACCAGCCTGCCTCCAGCCAAGGCCGCCCGCCTC
Organism: Psammomys obesus; assembly: GCF_907164565.1. Lineage (NCBI taxonomy): Eukaryota > Metazoa > Chordata > Mammalia > Rodentia > Muridae > Psammomys > Psammomys obesus. The sequence goes on along the minus strand of NW_026596131.1, from coordinate 15,548,983 downwards.
CAGCCTTGCACCGGAGAAAAAGCAGCTGCTGGCAGTGCTGCTTTTTGCCACCCTGCATCAAAGCTGCTGACCCCCACCCCCAGGGTGCCTCCCTGAGCTGTAAATTTGTTCTTACAAAGCAACATCAATAAATCAACACCATCTCTCTGAGGCTTGGCCTTGCTGCCATTAATCACCCCAAGTCTAGTTGCTTCAAAGCACCCTGCTCCCTTGCATCCATCTCAGTGGGGCGAGTGCACAGCTCAGGGGGGACAGGATAACAAACAGCATGTGTGCGCATGCTGCGGCAGAGCTGGAGCCCTCACACGTGTGGCTGGTTCACTTGGGAAATGTTCCTCCTGCCACGAGTAGGCAGTGGGCGCAAGAATGTCTGCATGGTGGCGACCACCGGCGGAGGCAGAGCCAGGGCACACGGGGAAAAGGCCTGGAGAAAGGCGCTCCTGTAACCCTGCCCTGCCCAGCTGCAGGCTGCGCCCTCAGACAGGGAATTGTGAGGCCTTCCTGGAAGCCCAGTCCAGGCTGGAGCCCTCTGATGAGCAGGACAATTCTCCAGAAACACATGGGGTACCCCTGTAGGTCTCAGGGCCCTTACTGGAGCTTGAGAAGTTCCTCTCTGACAGAGTGCAGTGTGCAAACAGCGTGGAACATGCAGGAGTCAGGAGATGCAGTTACCCCACGTCAAGGCCCAGAGGCAAGGATCGTGAGTGTCAGCACAGTGGTAGAGGTAGGGTGGGAGGTCAGGTGGGGAAGGCATAGATAATGTGAAGGGACAGCTGCTACTCTCACAGCCTAGAACAGACTTTGAGGGCAAGCTCTGGCTGCAAAGGCCAGGCTGGACTGAGCTGCCCCGAGGGGCTAGAAGTCCTACCCCCCAAATGCTGTGGATCTGTGGCTCCCAAGCACTGGAGAATGAGTGGGAGGTGGGAGAGCTTCAGGAAGTGCTGGCTGGTGGGACACAGGGCTTCAAGCAGCTAACGTGGCAGAACTGGCTGTGCAGTCCCATGAAGGCATGCTAAGAGGGCTAGCAGAACACCCCAGGCCACGCACAGCCAAAGGTAGCTTTGTGGTTAGGTGCCTGGTTCCTCCTCTCTGGCTGTATGCTAGAAGCTTGCTGTGGCCCCAGGTTGTAGGTAATTTGCCAAGGAGGCTTCCTCCTTCATTTCTGTCCAATCTGTAAAGGGGCTCAACAGGTCAGCTAGAAATGAAGAGGAAGCTGGCTGCCCAGGCTCCTGGCCCTTCCAGGTCCTTCAGGAACACCCTGTGGTCCAGCCAAACTCCCTTTGGGTGGCAGTGGCTGAGAGCTAGAGGGAAGCCTAGGGCCTTTTGTGCAGAGAAGAGAACCGGGGCCTTGAGAGAAGCGCGAGTCTTTATTCCTGCTCGGGGTGGGTGGGGTCCGGTGGCTGCGGTGGGCAACTCCAGCCTGGTAGCTCTCACCTCTTGCCAGCTATGATGCAAACACCAGGATGACCACGCGCCCCTGGGTTCCTGCCCAGCCACCCTGCCCCACCCCAGCTAGTCCACGGCAGCAGGCACCTGGCAGCCACCCTGCCCCACCCCGGCTAGTCCACGGCAGCAGCACCTGGCAGCTTCAGCCACTTGGGCACCTTGCCCAGGCTTCTCCTGACAGGCTGGGCTGTCCCTTGGATGGGCTCTGGGGGCCTCGGTGCCTCCTCGTCAGTGACTGGCTCAGACTCCAGGGACTCAGGGTCAGGGGCTGGCAGCGGGGGTGGGGACCTGGCAGCCCGGGACATACACCTAGGGGTGAGGAGCCAAGGTTAGGTGGTGGGCACAGCCTTGGAGGGCTTCCAACCCCTCAGGAACTTACCTGGCCACCAGCACATCAGCCACAGATGGGGAGACGGTGTGTTCTAGCAGTGCAGGCTCCAGGTAGAGACCTTCAGAGGCCAGAGCCTGCCCTCAGCCACGGGTGAAACCCGCCCTTCCACCCACACACTGCCAGTGGGGCACCCAGGGAGGTGGGTACTGGGCTGCACCCCCCAGGCCCACATGAGGACCATCACAGAGTGAATGCCTTCTAAGGCATCTTGCTTTGGGCATCAGGTAAACTGGGATTCAGGGTGGGCCCTGTTGGCAGGGGTCAGAAATGAGGCCTCACTCACCCGTGGGTTCTTCAGCTCCAAAGTGCACAAGGGCAGCAGGGAAGAGGTTTGCCTACAGGAAAAGCAGGGAGCAGGGAGGGCTCAGGCAGCCAGGCAGGCAGTGCTTATCAGGTTCAGGTATCCCAAAGAAGACTCCACCCCTTCCTGTGGCCCTCTACCCATCGCAGACCACAGGTGGCAAAGCACTAGTTAGGAGCCCCACTTCTCACTGGTGAGAATTATGTTGTTCCTCACATCCCACTGCCCAGCTGCAGCACCAGGAAATTTTTGATGTCACCTGAGTTTATGACTTGGGGACATCTTGCCCAGGGGATCAGAGGAGACACAGGGTTGAGTTGGGGTGGGGGACAGGGTGGTCTGGGTTTCCCAGCCTGACACTGTCTAGGAACATAAGTGGGAGAAAGAGATCTGTGTGGCTGCCCCATTGTCATACCGTCCTTCCCCCTGTTTATGTTAAAAAAAAAAAAAAAAAAAAAAGAGTGAGGGGCTGCTGCGGGTAGGTGTGTCTCTGCGGTAAGGAATTTACCCAGAGCCACTGGGAGACAGGAGTGCCCTAGAACAGGCCCAGGCAAGAGGCAGCAGGCTAGCTCCCAGAATCAAGCTGTGTGAGAGAAGCCCTGTGCTGAGAGGCTTCTGAGACACACCAGCCCAGGCAGGCTGTCACCTCTGGACTAAGAAGGAAGCTAGAGCCAGGACCAGCCCAAGCTCCTCCTGTCCCACCCAAACAAAGGTAGTGTTCTGAAAACCCAAAGGAATGCCGGGATCAAAGGCTCCTAAACCACACCTATCCAAAAGCACACCAGTACCAAATTCACTGGTGCTACAGCTGGGCAGAGGGACCTGAGGGCGACACCATCCACACAAATGAGAAGCGGGGGTCCTGACTGATACTATCAGAGTGGGCAGAGGGGATGGTTTGTTTTGTTTGTTTGTTTTCGTTTGTGCAGCAACTGGCCCTACTTTCTTGGGCACAGGTATGGAGTGAGAGCTCTCTGACACCATTGGACACAGGCACTGAGGCCTCCTCAAAAGGGTGATTGTGCAGCCCGGGCCAGAGAGGTCTGAGAGGCTCTAGTATCACACATTAGAATGTTTTTTTTTTTGTTGTTGTTGTTTTGTTTTGTTTTGTTTTCCAGCCTCTGTGCCCAAGGGAGGTGGGGGCTGGGGCTGGCTGACGTGGCCAAAGGCTTAGGGCAGCCCTGAGTCTGGCAGGACTGGGAAGGGGCTGCAGCTGCAGGCTGAGGGCATTCTTTCCGCTCAGCTCCAGGCTCCTGTGAGTGCCACAGGCTGGAGGGGTGGGCGGGGTGGGTGGGGCTGGGGGGATGTTAAAAGATTAATAAGAGCAAGCTTCAAAGGCCGGGCCTAGGAACGCTGAACCTCAGCTCCAGCCGGCAGCAGAGGGACAAACAAGGGCGGTGAAGGCTTTGAAACGCAATTGTGAGGTCTGCGATCAAAGCAGAACGAGAAGAGGCCTGTGGGGTGGGTGGGGGGCTGCCCTAGCCCCTGGGAAGGTGCCAGAAGGAAGCCAGAGCCACGCAGGGGCATGGAGAGGACACTCTAGAGCCCTCCTTATCCCAGAATGGCTGGCCTGCCTCCCACCAAGATAGCCTCGCAGTGGCCATGGCCACCTTCTCATTGACAGCAACTTAGTGGGGTTCACAGGCAGGTTCTGGGAGCTGGGCTGGCACACACACAAAATCTTGTCTGTTTTCTACCACCACCAGTCAAGAGGCCTCCTTTGGGAAGTGACTGAGGAGGAGTTGGCGTGTGGCAGCTCCAAGGCTGGACCCTCACCCAGAGCCTGGGAAGCCCAGAGAGGGCCAGTAGAACCCAGAGCATGAGAGGGAAGGCCAGCGGTGAGCTCTGTCCCCACATGCCTATACCCAGCTCCAGATTGGGGAAGGGTGCAGGGAGAGGACTTGCTGATATCAAGGCTAATCAGTTTTCAGAGAAGGCTGGGTCTTAACACAGACTCAAAAATGCCTCCTGAATCCCATTATTCTTCGCTCTGCATCTGTAGACTGACCCTGCTGCTGGGTGTCTTGGACAGAATGAGCGTCTGCCCTCTGCAGGACCACAGGAACATATCCCAGAGTAAGGCTGCCACCCTTTCTCCTATACAAGGCTGAGGCTGCCTTGTGTTCTGGAGCTGCCTGCCTGCTCCAAGCAAACACCAGCTTCTGTCAGAATCAGGCTTGTTCAAGGCAGGGAGCAGTGGGACAGTCTGTTGCTAGGGTCTCCTTCCAAGGGAGAGTGGACTACACTCCGGTGGTGGAAGACAGGGAAGCCCAGCTGGAGGACTCACTGGTTCCCTTACAGGCTGGATCTACCTGGAGTACCCTGGGCATGGTTCTCACTCCTTCCTCTCTCTGAACTTGAAGATAAGACACCCTCCAGCTTGGGGCAGGAAATCAGAAGAATATGGGGAAGGGGATCCCCCAGCTCCTCTCAAACGAATCCTTTCTGTTGCCCTTCATGCCCGCTTGCTTGGGGTCCCAAACAGAACAAGAGACAAGTGGACAGAGACCATCCCAAACAACAGAGATTCCAGCCTCTGCTTGCTCCCTGCCCCACACTGGAGCTGAGCACTGGCCAGGACTCCAGGCTCTAACCTACTCTCTGCCCTCAGGCCTCCAGGATGACTTCGAGCTCAGGGGGAGGAGGGATGGCAGTAGCAAATGACCAGCAGTTCCCAGGATACAGGAGAGGGCAAGAAAGGCAAGACCTCTCTCTCCAAGCTTCAGAAAGCACAACAGCACAGGTGGGGATGGGTGCACAGTCTCCAGGCTTCCGCCCCCACCCCCCCAGGCCTCCCCTCCGCTTTGCTCGACTTCCCTCCCTGTGGCACCAACAAAACACTACTGATCTCTCAACACTACTGAGCAAGGAGGTGGGTTGGGGCAAAGCAAGGAGAGGGCTCAGGCCCAGAAAGTTTATAGTGCAAGTAGGAGTCTGCTCCCACTTTTCTGTGGTTTTAGTCCTTGCTGCCCCCACTGCCCTTAGGAAGCCCTTGCTCTCCTGTGCTGGCGGCATTCCTACAGGCAGCCCGTAAGTCTACTGCAGACCACTCTTGGGCAGCAGAGCCCAGCCCTGTCAGACAGGAAAGCTGTAGCTTCCAGGGCTGTTGCCCGCTCACCTACCGGAGGGGAGCGGGTTTCTTTCCCTCAGCAGCAGGCAGGGATGCCACCCCTTGGGAGGCCCTGTGGCTCCAGACAGAGCTGACGGATGAAAGGAGATGGCTGCTGGTAGCAGGGGCAGAGTGTCACCAGGAATCAGGCAAAGGTGGATGAGAGGCACCCTGGGCTTGGGGAGAGGGCATGTGAATCCAGAATTGGGGAGGGACTGGGCACGGCCCTCAATCCCAAAGCATCTTCCAGATCCAATGTTTATCAACAAGCTGGCCAGGGAGGTAGGGAGGGGCAGAGATGAAAAGAGAGGGCTGGCGCCTGGAGGCTCATAGCCAGGGAGGGAACCGCAGGGTCACAGCCCGCTCTGGGGACCTCCCTGCTGTTACTCCCCAGGGCATGTGGCTCTGCTGTTTCCCTCAACAGTCCTCTGGTGAGCTTCCAGCCTGCTCCCTGGCCCAACTTACCCCAACGGTGGCAACTCCAGGCCGCCAGTGGAGCCTGTCACCCCCCAACCCAGACCTTTGTAGAGGCCTTCAGGCACCTCTGTTGTTAATTAAAATATCTAAAGACTTTGAAAAGGAAACCATTAGGCCAGAGGGGCTAGGGAGGCCCCAGCTGCTCTCCCAGGGGGCTAAAAACAAGGCATTCATTTCTCCGGCTTTACAGGGCGCAGGGTCAAGGAGCCTCTCTGCCTTGGAGCTCCCAGAGCCTCCAGAGGCCCCATGGAAAATCCTGGGGCCAACCATGGCATTCCTACCAGGCACCAGCAAGGCCTGGGGAGGGGGTGGTTAGCTCAGGAGAAAGTGGCAGAAATAAGGGCCAACAGCAGCCAAGGATGCCAGGCCTCTTGGGGCTCTACCACTCCTAGACAAGGCTGCCAGGCCCCTTCCTCGCCTAGATGCTACGAAGCTGGTGTCATCCAGCAGCCCAGAGGCCAGGCCCTCCAGGCGGCCCCAGCTGAGGACAGCAGGCCAGCTAGTTGGGCAGGCCCATCCCCACCCTGGGGCCAGGCAGGAAGCGGAGGAGGCTGGAAAGCCCTGTCAAAAGAACTTGAGAGGCGCACTGCTCCCTCTGAATTCACCGGCTCTGAAAGGCTTTGTCACCCACCGCAGTGCCTGCCAGTGTGCTCCTTCCCAGCCCAACCGCAGCAGGCCGTCCTGCCCTCCCAGCACAGCCAGCCCCAACAGCACCCCTCGAAGCAACTGGTACCTGAAAGAGAGTCAGCGCGTGGTCATCCAGGACCATTTTGGGAGGAGCGATGACTGCGGAGAGAGGGGATGGTCTTTTAGGATCCTGGTCACCCCCCCACCTCAGGGCAGACAGGGCTCGGCAGGCACTTGTGAGCTGCCTCTTAGGTTGCCCACCCACCTCTGCTGCTCACAGGGGTCCTCACCACCTTGACAGCTATGCTCCAGGATCCAGCCTCCCTTGTAGCCTGAGCCACAGGGTGGGGCTGGGAAAGAGTCCAAGTGGGGAGCTGAGCACTGACACCCCCTCCGAGGGACCGCAGGGCTGGGTAGCTAGACTACTTGGCTTCTAGAGCAAAAACATGTCAGATCCCAGCTCAGAGAGAAGGTCACACCTTGAAGACTAAAAAGGGGGAAAGAGGGCCAGTGCCCGATGGAGGCCAAGGCCAATCAACAGGCACTTACACAGGTGAAAGGAGAGCTCGGGGTTCCCCAGGTGGCTCCTAACGAAGTCTCGAAGGTCCCCAACTGTGGAGAAAGGGGCACATCAGCAGACATGACCTTTCCAACACTCACTGCTCACGGTCCTGCTGGGGCTTCGGGACACTGGCCAGGCCATCCCTGGCCGTGCAGACTTGTGGCCACCATGGTGGCAGACGTGGGAACTCAGCAGTGCGCTCCCCCATCCTCGTTGCTGAGCCAGGCTGGAACCACAGTGCAGACTGCTTCTAGGACCCCCATCCTGATGCATGAGAGGCCTGCCCACTGACAGCCATGCCAAGCCAGGCCCACAGCATCCCCAGCGCCTCCTGAGCCCTGCCAGGGTATGAAGCCCCTCAGCCCTAGAACTACTCGGGCCTCACTGTCTTCACTGCCACCAGGGTCCACTCCAGCTCTGATGACTCTGATGCCCTCTTCTCAGAGGCTTCTTACCTGCTTAAAACACTGGGACCATGAGCTGTGGGGACAGGATGAGCCTCTGTTAGGAGAACCAGCCCAAGTCCTGAACTGTGCCTGGGTCCACAGGCTGCAGCCTCAGAGCCATTTGAGTGTCATATGGAGAGGGTAGCAGCCTGCAACTATCCCATCTCCCTGGAGCTCCAAAGGCAGGAACTGCAGTCCTGCTGCAACCCAACAGGGGCACAGTGGCCCTCCCCAGGCCACTGCAGGTACTCACCTGTCTCACTGGGACGGAAGAAGCCCTGCAGGATGTAACGGTCAGGAAACAGGACCCTCAGTGCCACCTGCTCAGGAACAAGCAGGGCAGTCAGAAGGAAGGCAGAGCTATGCCCAGCACAGAGAAGGGGGTCTCTGCTCAGTTCTCACAACGGAATTGTCAGCTACCCCAGGACCAGTTTTCCCCATGCTCCACGAAAGGAGTCCCGTGCCCAAATGTGTGGACACGTGTGCTCTAAACGCTCACCAGGCTTAGCACGGTGGCACACTCCCATCACCTGGTGACAGGAGCTCAGGGTCACTTCTATCTCTAAACTAAACTTGAAGCCAGCCTGGACTATGTGAGCCCTTGTCAAACAGATGGATGGATGGATGGATGGATGGATGGATGGATGGATGGATGGATGGATGGGTGGATGGACGGACGGACAATGAACACATTAACAGAATACACCCTGTGTGTGCTTTCGGGTCTGCTGTTGGCTGGGTGTGGTGGTGTATACTGGGAATCCCAATGCTCAGGCGGTGGAGGCAGAACACTAAGTTCTGAGCCCACCAACTAGCTACAACAAAACACACACAGGTGGTTTTTCATCCTAGGCTACGGGACAGGCGTGTTAGAGCGCGTGCTCAGCATGTGCAAGGCTGAGTTCACTTTTCAGCACTACAAGAAGAAAAAGGGGCTTTTTATCATAAAATGTTGAAGGGCCAGTCCGAGCTTCAGGTACACAGGCCTGACACCTGCCCAGCCCAGAGTACCTGTTCTGTGTGCTGCTGTGAGCTCCACAAGCTTGGGACTGCCTACACTGTGAAGGACCTGGGAGGCGTGTCCTCCCTACAGGAACTCGGGGAAGCCACTGCTTACCTTTGGGTAGCGCTCCAGTTTCTCTTTCATCTGGGCTTCCCTGAAGGCCTTGGTCACTAAGGGGGCTTCTTCCAGGCGTTTTCTGTGGTGAAGAGGGCCAGGTCTGTCTCAATAGACAAGCTCCTCACCCTGAACCCAAACACAACTGCCTTTCCCTTGCTCTCCAAGGCCCCAAGAGTGTAGGAAGGGACCAGGGACAGAAGGAAGCCATGGGAGATGACTAGAGGGCCAGGGCACCCACCGCTCACTCTTGAGCTGGGCCAGGCGTCTCCTCACATCATCCACGGTCACCTCAAAGAACTCGTCAGGCACCTCTGCTGGCCAGGGCTGCAGCAGGTCCTCCAGGTCAGGGTGGCACACCACAGGGTCTCGGTCAACAGGCTGTGAACACAGGGAAACACAGGGACCCGGCGGGTGTCTCCACAGCTGGAACAGCCATAAGGACTCTTCACCCAGAAACCATTCCACAGCCTTTGTACAGCACAGGTCGAGAGCAGGGCCCTAAGGAGGTGGGCGCAGTAGCACACGCCTGTAATCCCAGCACTCAGAGAGGCAGAGGCATGTAGATCTCTGTGAGTTGGAGGCCAGCCTGGTCTACAGAGTGAGTCCAGAACAGCCAAGGCTACACAGAGAAGCCTTGTCTCAAAAACAAAAACAAACAACAACAAAAGATAAAACAGAAGCCCTGATGCTCAGCCCTCAGTGGACATCAGTGCTGCCCACAGGAACGAGACTTCAGAGCAGCCAGGAAGTATCCTAACATATTCCTTGCCTCAATGGAAGAACCTCAACATCAAGAAACCAACTTGGGGAGCTCCAACCCCTGTTGGAGGCCACGTCAGGGGTTCCAAGAAGGAGGAACAGTGGAAGCCACCAAATTAGAGTGTTGGCAAAAACCCCAGCCAGCTGCCCCTACTGCCCTCTCTCGGCCACAGCCCCAAGCCAGGCCGACTCCACCTCTCCCTCCCTGGGGAGCAAGCTGGCCTTTCTTCTGCCCACCCAGGGACAGAGGAAGGGACAGCGTCAGTCCTAATTGGCATCAATGGCAGTGAAAATTACAAGGCGGGCCCAGTCTGTTTACGGTGCCCAGGAGAGTGGGATACGACCTCCATGCTGGGGCCATTCCATGGAGCCAGCCCTGACCAAGGTGCCAGAGGGGCTGGAAGAGCCCATGTTGGGCCCTGTCCTGAAGACAAAACTGCTGTAATGCCATGAGCCAGGCCCTGAAATGCTCACAACCTGTGGACAGGTTATCTGGCTCTGAAGACAAGGTCCCCCTTCTTGCTCTCCAGCAGCCTCTCACAAACCAGGGCTGAGCCGCAGCACCACCATTGCAAAGATGTCTTCAGGCCCAAGGAGGCTGACCCTAGCCAGGACCAATATTCACCCTCAGTATGTCCACACCGGGTATACTTGGACACATGTCTGTTCCAGATGCCTCCTGGGAAGTGCCCTGGTTAGCTACTGTCCATGGACACTATACCCTACAATCTACTAAACTGTCATCTTGCTCTACCCAGGGAGCCCATCTGACCTCCGGTTCCATGGCCAGGAAAGGCTGGCTGAGGCCTGGGCAGGGGCCCTCAGGTGGCTAACCATGGGCCCAGGGGGCAGCTCTTTCAGAGCCACAGTCACTGCAGGCACTGCAGGCAGCCTGCTCCAGAGGTCTTTATAACCCATGCCAGGCGCCAGGCGGGCCCTGTGGACACCGTGCCCGTGTTCCCGCAGGGGTAGGAGCCCACCAGGGCTCCAGGGGGAGGGCAGCCTGCAGGCACAGCCTGAGCTATGAGCAACAGTGTCCATGGACAGCCTGTCTGGGCTGGGTGTTGGCAATCTGGGACCTGAAGGCAAACGTAGACGCGGGCTCAAAGATGGGAGCAGCTTGGGGCAGGCTCTCTTGCTGCCAGTTCTGGACCGTCCTTAGGAGCAGCCTGGGGGCAGCAGGGACACCAGCCCGCACTGCCCAGGGGCTGCTGAATTTAATCAGAAAGATAAAACTGGCATCTTTCATTGTTTTGGACCCTTCTGATCCCTGCTTTACTCAGGAAAATGATCTGCCACAAGCCCCAGGGAGCCCAGGGACCAGAAGAACAAAGAGCCTACTCAGGACAGCCCTGCTGCAACCCGGGAACACTAAGATAAGGGTCTAATGCTCCATGGTCTTCCTGATCCCTCACAAGGTCTATCGCTAGCCTGTAGGAAGCATCATGCTGCCAACAGTGGCAGCAGGCAAAGCCAGGGCACTCAAGAGTGAAGAAACTCCATCAACCCCACAATTCTCCCAAGAGCCTCCCTGCCAGAGCCTCTGGGCAAGGAGGGGCTGCAGCGGGGCAGGCACCAGTGTCAGCGGAGGCCACACCGCTGTCCCCCAGCCATGCCTGACCCTGTTTACTCGGCTTGTTCTGCAAGTGCCTGGCTCCCATGCGCCATTCTCACAGCATTCCACTAGATTCCCATCCTAGTGTTTATAGACAGGTTCTGGGACAGAGAATTCAAGTTTGGAGATGAGATGCAAGGAGAAAGAAAGGCACACAGGACAGCTGGGAAGGACACTCAAGCCCGGCAAGGCCAGTGAGGCAAGCGGAGCATCGCTGGGGCCTGAAGGAGAAAAAAGGGGCTGTCCTGCTACTCTCCCAGCTAATTCGGTGTTAAAACCCAAGATGATGTCCTAGAACTCGGTGTTGTGGGGAGGATACAAAAGGCTGTGTTCCCTGGGCTGAGCTGGGAAGCCAGAGGGCTCCTGGTAATCACAGCGAGAAGGCTGGGCAGAAGGTTCCCAAGGATAGCCAGCGAAGGGACAAGGAGCCCGGTGTGAAGGACCTCGCCAAGAGCCTTTCCCTAGGAGGACCTCGCATGTTGGCCCAAGTCCTCAAAATAAGCCTATAGGGTCAGGGCAGGTCATGGTTGCTATGTGACTGGTGAAGAAATTGAGGCACAGCTGGCTTGGAAGTGTACACAGAGGGTGGTGGCCTCCCTGTCTGTGGGGCTCTGAGGGTCTAACACTGGGATGAAAGACCCTTTAACAAAGCCCACACAGGAGGCTTTGGCTCCAGGGAAGCTAGGACACAACAGAGCCTGAGTCGTGGCTGGCAGTGAGGGTCTTGCACACTGACCAGAAAGGAGGCAAAGGTGGGCAGGAAAAAGCTAGAAGAGCTGAGCAAGGCAGAAGGCAGTAGTCTCCCAAATCCCACATCCACAAACTCCACCACACCTGACCCCAAGCACCTGAGAGCTAGGACGCAGGATGCACACAGGAGAGAGCCCTATGAGGCAGGTGGGTGCCAGTGTGCACAATGTCCCCCTGGAGCCACCCCAGGGTCAGCGGGAAGCGGGGACCAAGGGACCACGCCAAGCACAGAGCCTTTAGGAAGAGGGCTCAATGGACCCTGGCCTGGCCAGCCACGGCAGGGTCTGGTGGCCACAGGACACCCTACTCATATCAGAAATAGGCCTGCGGAGGTTTCCTTTTTGGACAGTGATTTTCCAGGACATGATGACAGATGAAGAAAAAATGTGAACACTATTTAGAGGTGACCTCAATCTCAGATTTTTCAGCTTTTCCATGGACCTGCCCCCCTTTGCTTGCTTTTCCTCAGCCAGCCGGCACTGACAATGGCTTTGGGAAGAGGGAATGCGAAGCGTTTCCCCTTGAGGCTTTGAGCTTAAATGAATCACTTCAAGAAGGATGCAGGCCAAACCTCCAAGTTACTCACAGGGCTCAGCCACTCTTGGGAGGGAGGTGCCTGAGCACATGGACACCATCAAAGGCCCTGGACGGCACAGCAGGAGACAGCTGTGCCAGAGGAAGGGGCCAGACCAACTTGGGCTTGGGGGCAGCATAGAGGTGTGCGCTCTTCAACAGCACCACCTCCGGGACGCGCCGCCCAGCAAGTGGACAGATGGCACCGAGGCAGGCTTTCATTCTCCTGGAGTTGTTTAGCTTCTCTGCTGTGGGTATGAATTACTTCCATTTCAAAGAAATGACCAAAGCTTTTTTTAAAAGAAGAAAGCACAGCCGGGCGTGGTGGTGCACACCTTTAATCCCAGCACTCGGGAGGCAGAGGCAGGTGAATCTCTTGAGTTTGAGGCCAGCCTGGTGAGTTCCAGGATAGCCGGAGTTATACAGAGAACCCCTGCTTTGAGGTAGGTGGATGGATGGATGGATGGATGGATGACACAGTTGCAAACCCTCAGCCACAGCAGTGACACCTGATCATTTGGAGCCATTTTGTCCAGCCTCACAGGTGTTTATTACCTTCAAAAGTGATGGCTAGATCAGTGAAGGTAGGCCATGGCTTGGCCTGGCCCAGCCTGGCCCCTACTCCTGGGGGATCAGGTAAGATAAACCTTCATGCTGGGATTGGTGGTGAGATTCTATGATTCCAGTACTCAGGAGACAGAGGCAACGGCAGAAGGACCTCTACGAGTTCAAGGCAAGCCTGATCTACATAGTGAGTTCCAGGCCAGCTCAGGCTAAATAAAACCTTGTCTAAAAAAATCAAAACAGCAACGAAAGGTAAACATCCAGATGGGAGCAAACACTGGAACACTCAACAAAAGACAGACTGGAGCCAGGTTAGGTGGAACAGGCGGGGGTCCTTGCTGTGCTGGGCCGTTCTCTACCACGCCTGTCCAGTGAGCATCGGGCCCTGGAGTTACTCAGTGAAGCACAAGCACCTGCAAAAGCACCCAGACAGGAACAAGGAGGGCTAGCTCAGCAGTGAAGAGCACGTACTGCAGAAAGCTGCAGTTCAGACCCCAAACTCACACTGTGTGGGTGGCTCACAAGTACCTGGAACTCCAGCTCCAGGACCCAACACCCTCTTCTGGTATGTGTGGGTACTGCAACCATGGACACATAACCACACACAGACATGCACGTTATTGAAAATAAAATAAACTGAGCATGATGGCACAGGCCTTTAACTCCAGCACTCAGGGGGCAGAGACAGCTAAGTCGCAGGGAATTGAGACTAGCATGGTCTATGCAGCAAGTTCCAGGCCAGCTAAGGATACAAAGTAAGACCCTGGTTCCAAAACAGGCAGACAAATAAATACAAATAAAATCTTTTAAAACCCCAGCCGCTCAGTTGGCCACTGCAAAGCCTCAGTGGACTTTCCACTGAAGGTGTGGCCTGCAGCTCTCAAAAGAAGTGAGCCTGGTGCTCAGAGCCCGAGCACTCTTCATAAACACCCAAGCACAGCAAGCGCATGGCCAGCCCGCAGAGATGACAGAGGCAGGAGACCCTAGGCCAGAGGACAGCAAAGACAGTCACAGAGTCCCCATTCGTGGACACGGACTCCAGCCATGCAGACACCTGCCACCCCGCCCTGCCGACATTCATGGATCACGGTGGGTTCTCTCATTATGTTTGGCACAACCATTACCTCATACTTCCCAAACCCTACTGCAGCTCTCTTCCAGCCCCAGCCCAGGGTACCAAGGGTGGAGGCCAGACTGTGTGAGCAGGGCATGTGGGGCAGACGTGAAGAAAATCACCCCCCTGAAGGGGCAGGCAGACCAGGGACAAGCCAGTCCTGCCCAGGAGGATCCAGGGCCTTTGATCAGGGTTGGCCCCTGTGCCAGCTGCTAGGGAGGCCGCAGGCATGGGGGTGTGGATGTGCTGTGATCGGCGGCCTCCTGGGCTGTGGAGGGACTTCAAAGGACATGGCCAGGGGGCGCCGGGCAGCCCCAGCCTCTCCCAGAGCCCGGTTCTGATCGCCAGTAAAACTACCTTCTAATAATTAATGTCTGACATCAAAGGCAGGAACCGCCAGGCTCTGTGAACCATCCCGGGCCTCAGCGAGGACCTGCCTGTATTTTATCCTGTCTCTTTCTTCTGAGTCTTTATTTAAATCCAAAAACCACACACAGGCAAAACATTAATGGGAAACTTGGAAACTCTTTTTGATTACTAAAGTGTACCTTTGAAGTTCCCCAAAAAAGTTCTGTTTTGTTCCCGTCCCCCTCCCCCCCAAGACTGAGTAGGGACACAAAGCAGACGCATGTGGCCGGCCAGCCCTCTGGGTGTGGGGCTGTTGGTGACAAGAAGCGCAAGGCAAGGGGGAGGAGGGAGCCCCACAATCAATCAGCTGCCCAGGCTCGCAGATCAAAGGCTGGAGGAGCAGGAGCGCAGCAGAGCACACACCCTCCAGGGAGCAGCCCCGCTGGCTGGCTGGGGCCCTGCGCTGTGCTGGGACCCTGACTCAGGGACAGTGACTGCCTGTCTCACCAGACCGACCGCTCTGAACTGCTGCACCCGCTGCACAGCAAACGGGTTCAAGCTGGAGCCAGAAACTGAGGATGGGCACCTTAGGGTGGAGAAAGACAGATGCCCCTTCAACAGAGGCGGCCAAGGCGCTGCCACCAGCCAATCCGAACCACATGGATCGGCTTTCAAGCTGACTCTGGACCCAGGAACTTCGTACTAGGCAGATCTGCAAGGTTTCCAAAATGACAGGTGCCACCACTCCAGGATGAATTACTCTACAAAGCCAGTTTTGGGGTTCAGGGCCATGAGCAAACAAATAAGCAAGGCACTGAAGAGGTAGACCAGAGTGGGCACCCATCCCCTCAGGTGTGGAGACCAGGCAGGAGTGAGAACCACAGGCACAAGCGTCAGGATGCGAGCTAACCAGCGCTGGCCGCCCAAGGCATGTCTCTGACCAACAGCATCAGCCCCTCAGCAGTGGGGTCAAAGAACCTTGCCATGTGTTCTAATACACACCATTACACCCTGAAGTCATGAACTGTCCTCAGAGGCACTAGATGTGGGACCCCAATAGGAAGCAGGGTCCCTCTGCATGAGGACCAGGGCTGAGCACCGTGTTTACTCCAGCTCCCACAGTACTGGACACAAGAGCTAAGCGGTGAGACCCAGGCCAAGCGGGTGCGGGAAGCACACGCAGCTCCCATGGTACTAAGCTACACTGGTGAGACCCGGGCCAAGCAGGATGTGGGGAGGCCTTTCCTCAATATGCACTGGTCCCCTGGCAGCACACACAGGAAGCAAGGTGGGAAGCGAGTATTAGCCATACATTAGCCAAACTCCCCGAAAAAGGCACACCTTAGATGGGGTACTTTCCAGGGAGTGGGAAAGTTAAAAGTCAGTCACCCTTACAAAAGTTAAACGGGGACCCTGTCAGAATCCTAGCACCAGTGGGAGATTCAGGAAAGGAAGGCAGGTACTACAGCTAGGCCTGCCTACACTGGCAGGCACTCTGGCTTGGCCTCAGGCCAACTAGGTGCTATCACTTCCTCCCCCTGTCCAACACTGAACTTTTCTGGTCTCCAGCCTGTACTAGGGCTGTCCACGGCCTCATCTAGCTCCTCCAAGGTCCACAGGTGCCTTGACCATTTCATCCTACAAAGGATGCTGAGGAAGCTGATGCCTAAACAGCCTCACGAGAGGCTGCAAGCAAACAGAGAACAAGGCAGGGACAGCCAGAACAAGTCAGACACAGGGTCAGGGAGCCCTCCAGACATAGGGCCTGAAAAGGCCCGCCATGATGCCACACAGGTGTGCTCAGGAGCGCATGACACAGGTGGCGTGCGCAAGCCTTGAGAACAGACCTTTCAAGACTCTGAAGAGATAGGGAGTAACTGTTGGCTCCTGATGTGACACAACCAGAGGCCACTGGAGCAGAGACTTGGTCCAGGAGTCACGGCGTAAGATGAGCAGTGATGCCTGGGCCTGATACTCAACTGCACTTGGCCTTGGAGTCTCCCAAGGCACTCGCACACGGAAGGGGGAATGTCAAGGAAGACGGGACTCACTGAGGCAACTTTTATCAGGCCCTTAGCCACGCTGGGGTAGAACCTTTCTGGGCCACAGCTGCTCTCCCACATGCCTTACCCAGGGTGGAAGGCCTCCCTCCTTTGTTCAGGGATACAGATGGGCGAATACCTGCTCCACACATCAGCCCAGGAAACATCACATAACATCAGGGCACACGGGCGGGGATCAGCCATGCACTAATATTAAACACTTTCTTGATTCCCAGGGTGGACAAAGAATGAGAAAGAACAGAAAAGGAAAGGGGCGGGGGAAGTTCGCCCTGCCAGCCTGTCTCTCCCACAACCACACATGCAAAGGTCAGGAGTAAACTGTCAGTTAACCTAAACTTATGAGGTACATCTCTAGAAACTGGCCATGACAGCAAGAATGGCTTGACCCAAATTTACCCAAAATCTCAAACGTGAGGGCTGCCAGCGCTCACAGACCCATCAATGCAGAAAGGGCTGCCTGCAGACCTCAGCACTTACATCTGCAGAGAAAAACTGTAGAAAAATCAGGGGAAAGCCCTTAGTTTGCTAACAACTGTTTACAGCGAAGCTACAGAATGCTCCCCTAAGGTCAGGGCAATGCCTCCACCAGGACTGCCATGACTCAAGGGACACGAGAGACTCAGAGACGAGACGGGTCTGACACTGAGAAAACAAGCTCAGGATTGTCACAGAGACCCCAACAAACATGGGAGCAGACTTCCGGGAGCTAATACAGGGCCATCCGTGACAGCAGGAACCCTGACACTGCTCCTCACAACACAAAAGTAATCTCAAGTGTCCACGTCCTATGTTAAAGGACACAAGAACCACACAGGAGGAAATGTGACGTCCACAGCCGAGCTGACTCAATGTGAAGACGAAGTCTCCTCACAGTAAGCGCATGCTCTGCATAGCTTCACGCCGTGTCCAACGGCACGTTCTCGGGGCCTTGGCTAGCATCCTGAAAACTATGTGGAAGGCTGAAGTCCTTGAAGAGACGGGCCACTTCAGCACAGAGAGACAAGGAGGGACCTTGCAGGCACCATTCCAGCGGAGCCTCAGCTGGAGCCAGCAGCTGAGGGCCCAGCCGTACAGACTGGAGGCCGCAGGGACAGAGCGAGACAAAGACAGTGCCGCAAAACTACGACCAAACGCAGGGGACACCCAGTGACTTCCAGCTCATACTCTGCACACAAAAATTAATACACAGTGGTGGTGCACACCGTGATCCCAGTGCTCTGGGAGGCAGAGGCAGGCAGGTCGTTGTGAGGTCGAGGCCAGCCTGGTCTATAGAGCCAGTTCAAGACAGCCAGGGCTACACAGAGAAACCCCGTCTCAGAAAATAATAACACAGAGTCAAAGGAAACCAACGCCGGAAGGCATCACCTGGTAACTGAAAGCAGACAGATGAGGAACAAAGGCCCCACAGGTGCACACTCACCTGGCAACCCAGCACGACAGGAACTCAACAGTGGCTGAAGGACAGCCACGGTACCAAGGCAAAGCTCAAGTGCCAAGAACTCAGGAGGGGGGTGTCAACCACAAGCAGCAACAGCAAAGTGTCAGGAAACACAGCTCTAAGCACTCAGCGGTCAGCGGTGCTCACTGATCAAGCACACGACCCAGGTTGGATTCCCAGCACCCATATAGAGCGGCTTACAACTGCCTACACCACCAGCTCCAGAGGATCCAATGCCTCTTCTGGCCTCTGTGGGCTCACGTGAGCATGCACGCACACACTACACTCATCTCCCCGGCAACTATTAGGTGCAGCAACAGCCCATGGCAGAGGAGCTATGAGACGGCAGGCTGGCAGGAAGCATGTCCATAAGCACAGCAAGGCTGGGGTCTGAGAGTGTGCTGGGCAAGGGGCAGGTAAGCATGAGGGTCAGATCTCAGCGTGTACGGAGTAAAGCCAGGGCTGGAGACCTGCTCTGAAAACACAGAGGCTGCTGAAGGAGGCCCATCCGAGGGGAGAGAGGGATGAAGAGGTGAGGCACAGAAGGCACACGAGGCGGCGGAATAGCCCAGGAGGCTCCTTCCCCACTGGCAAGCCTCTGCTATGCTTTCTGTATCCAAAGCTGCAGGAAATCTGAATGTAAGCCACGGGCCAGGGCAGGGGGCTCTCTGTTGGCCTGTCCTCCTCCAGCCCTTGATGGGACACCCTGTCTGCAAACACTAGTAACAGCAGCCTCAGTGCCTCCCCACCACGGGAATGTGAGCACAGGTACGAGCAGGGCACTCGGGAGAGGTGAGACTCGGGGACACTGTGTCTGCCCAAATCACCTTAGAGTGAAACAAGTGACAGCCTGAGCCTCAGACTGGCTCCAGGCTCTGGGTCTGAGGACTAGGAAGGTGCCTTGCCAGTGATATCCCAGGCAGAAAACTTGTGTTGAATAAAAAACACCTGTCTCTAAGCCAGGCCTGGTGGCACCTGAATGGATGAGACAGGAGAGTTAAAAGTTCAAGGTCATCCTGGCAGCATTCTCAATGTCCTATCTCAAGGAGATGCCTCAGGGGTTTCGACACTTACTAAACAGCCATGAGGAGGGGATCTCAGGTCCCCAGAACACAGATGTGAAGCAGGTGGTAGTGGCACATGCCTTTAATCCAGCACTCAGGAGGAGAGGCAGGCAGATCTCTGTGAGTTCAGGGCCAGCCTGGTCTACAGAGCGTGTTCCAGGACAGCCAGGGCTACACAGAGAGACCCTGTCTTGGTGTGTGGGGGAGACAGGTGTGCATGACAGCCTCAAAGGCAACAACAGGGGATCCCAGAGCAATCTAGTCACAAGGTTAGTCACACGGGTGAGCTGTGGGTTTGCCTGAGACCCTGCCTCAAGGAGTGAGGTAAAGAGTTGATCAAGGAGGACTCTGGACCTCAACCTCAGGCTTCCCCATGCCTGTGTGCACAGGTGCATAGACACCCACACCCACATCGCGCACACTTGTGCCTACACACTTGCCAAACACGCATACATACATGCACACACACGAAAACGCTAAAACAGTCACTTGTGTCAGGGGGCAGACACAGGGAGGTCTCCACGAGTGAAGTGGCTGGCAGGATGCACACAGCAAATTCCATACTAGCCAGGGCTGCTAGTGAGACCTTATCTTTAATAATAATAATAATTTTTAAATTTTTAAGAAAAATAAAGAATCATCTTCCCTTTAAGGTGCCAGCCACAAGGCTCCAGGCCATGGTCACCTTGTAGCCTGGTTCAGAGCTAACTTCGGGCAATGTGCTGGCCAGAGAAAGACCCTCTCCAGCCCTGGGCCAGAAACCACATAGGTCCTGCTCAATGAAGTCCTGCTTGGCTGGGCTCTGGAGGACTGGGCCCAGGAACAAGCTCATGAAGAGCTGAGCTGCAACAGTGGTCCACACCATGTCCTCCTGATGGCTAGGGCTAACAGGCAGTTCGGGGGAAGGGAAGGGAAGGGAACTAGACACTGACATGACATAGACCTCCAGCCCCAGCCCCTGGAGGAGTGCCACTACAGCTTGGGACAAGGTGCTCACAAGGCCACACCCTCACCCCATCAACTTCCCATAAAGAGTGATCCAAAATAAAAGTGCCTTCCATTTCTTGAGTGGTGGCAGGAATACGTCATTCCCGGATGCTAGAATAATGAGAATCAGAGACAAATGGGGTCAACGTGGCAGCAGCAGGCACAGCTCAAAGACTGAACCACATTCAAGACAAAGCTATGCCAGGCGTGCTGCTGCACACCTTTAATTCCAGCGCTCAGCGCTAAGAATCAGAAAGATCCCTGTGTGTTCAAGGCCAGCCGGACTACACAGTAAGACCCTGTCTCAAAAAAAACAAAAACAGGGGAAAACAAACCTCAAGCTGCTTTGTGGAAGTGTTCAAACGGATGTGTGCTGCCATGGGAGCACCCACCCACAGGGGCCTGCATGGTGATGAGCTCCACCTCGGGCGAGCCAACCATACAGGCCTCAGGCAGCATGGCACCGGGCATTGCAAGCCACGGACACCAGATGGGCCATGTCCTAAAGCCTCAGGAGAATGGGCTGCTCTTTCCTCCCACCTCAGATGCCCAGCAGCTGGCAGCACGCTTCATGCCAAGGTCATCCCTAGCAGCAAGCTCAATGCCTCTGTTTCAACTTTCCATGAAGTTGTGGATATCCTGACGAAAACTCACTGCCACCCTTACACAACTCATTCCTACCTTACCCAAGCTCCATCTATGCGTCACACCTGCCGACCAGCAAGATGCCTGGCACAAGACCATCAAACTCAAAACCACTTTCACATTACCAAAACCTCCAACCAGGCCGAAGGTGGGTAGTTGCTGTTTTCTGTCACCCCGGGGCTGAAAACCCCACGTGGAACATTCTGGGTGGCACAAACACGCTGGTGATCAGGACAGATCATATTTCCACATGCTTCAATGGGAAGCTCAGGGAGGACAAGCCTCGCTCCGAGCCTGGACCACCTGTGCAGACCACAGAGCACAGCCTGAAGCCAACAGGTCACTGGGCTCAGTGTATTCCTTACCGGTTCAGGCTCCTGCTGGGGCTGCTCACCAGACTTCGATTTCTTGGGCTTAGAGGGGCCCCCAGAGCCAGAGAAAGGCTTGGATGACTTGGCTGAAGGTGATGTCAGAGATCTCAAGGACACAGAAGGGCCTCCCAGCCGCTGGCCCCCGCCAGAGAAGGGAACAAATGGGGCAGGTGCAGACTCCTTTGTGCTTTGCTTCGCCTGAGCATCTGCTGGCTTTGAGCTATTCCCAAGGCTGCTCCCTGAGGTGGTTGCATCACCCTGATGGTTCAGGTCTCCCCTGCTGAACTCTCCAGAGTTCAAAGGAAGCAAGGGGCTGCTGGATGTCTGGTCAGCTGACATGGAGGAGGTTGGACTTCCCGGGGCCTTGCTCCTGACTGTGATGGGCTCCTGTTTGCCTGTGTTGTCACACTGCTTTATGACAAACCTGGGGGGAGCAAAACAGTGAGTATAACACCATGAGATGGTCCTTCCCTCTCCTCAGGGTCCCTTCTCCAGAGGTGAAATGAGAAATGGCTGGAAGGAGTGGCCCCTGAAGGCAGCTGAAGTCACCAATCACCAAGGGGGCGGCAGGGCCTACATTCCCAATCCCAGGCACATTTTCTTCTCAGCGTTTCCGTATTCCTCCCCACCCCCACCTCAGCCTCTGCAGTGCTGGGGTCATAGGCATGTACCATACCTAGCCACCGCCCCCCTTTAACTAAACAGATCAGCAAGCCTAGAGCCTCTGACCCCTACCTGATGGTGGCACTACCGCCTGTTAGGCCCAGTGACTGCAGCGTTGTGCTCTGTAGGGCAGCTTTCCCAGTCACCTGCAGAGACAAAGAGCACGGAGGCCCCTGCCTGCATCCTCCTTCCACCTACTGAGCCCTGGTTGGTAAAATCCCCCAGGTACCCTCTCCACACCCCTCAGCTGTCCTTGAAAGTCCCCATGTTCTGTGGTCTACAGTCAGTGAGGACCCTCTAAGCATCTGTCTCCGGACCTGGTCTGTCTCCGGACCTGGTCTGGCCTCCTCAGTGGTGTACTGAGCCTCTGGGTCTGGAGAAGGCAGACGGGGCTAGGTGAGAATGCCCAAAGACCAAGAATCCTGTGTTCAGCCTTCAGTTTTACTCAGCGGCAGAGACTACAGACTCACAGATGGCTCCTTGGCCAGCATCTTGGGGAAAAGAAGGGCAGATTGCAGGCCCCATACTCCCAATAACTCCCTGGGTACCAGACTCCAGGGCTACCACTGGCCAGCACCTCCACTGAGGGCCCCCAGGACCTGAACCTCTTTACATTTTTAGACCCGTCACAGCTCCAGGCCACCACACGCCAGCCAGCCTCGTGGCCCTCTGTAACAATGGGCAAGAGGCAGCAGGCAGCCTGCCCCCAGCGGGTCCAGACAGACAGGTCCCTGCGTCAGGCTCTCCTTGGCACCACGCAGGTGTCTAAAGGCCCCAGAGAGGGGTCCACTCTGTCTGCTACACTAAAGATAAGATGGTGGCACCCACTCTTCAAAACTCTTTGAGCTGTCAGAGCCCCCAAATCAGAACGCATGGTCTCACGGGCTCTTCTGGCCTGGCCAGGGTGACAGGGCCCTCTCAGCATACCATCTGACTGGCCACGCAACTACTCTACCATCGCCAGCCTCGGCTGCTTCAGAAACTTCCCGGTTCTCATAGGTCTCCCAGGTCACTTCTGACAACTCAGTTCAGGGCAGGGAGGGCTCCGGCAAGACTGGCCACACCCACGTAACCAAGGCTGGCCCTTTAGGAGCCACCCAAAAGGGCAGACATTTGTACACAGCACGAGACCCAGAGTATGTGGCCAAGCAGGATGCCCAGGCCGGGTTGCCTGGGGTCCTATGCTTCATCTCTTTGCAGGAAGAGTGTGATCGGCAGGCTCCTACATTCCCGCAGTCCCTGTGCCCACACAGCCTTGGGCTGAGGAATCTCAAGTAGGGGTAATAGAGAAAGTCCTGTCCCACCCCAGGGCCTTCCTGGGGACCCGCAGAAACAGCATGCCTCTGCCTCAGCCAGGAAGAGGCACTGGGCCAGGGAAGAAACAAAAAGCCCCTGTGAGGTCAGGGGAGCCAGGACGAGGAGGGTCCTCCTGGTGTCGGGCGGGGCTGGCAGGCCAGCACGGCCTCACTGCCAGCTTTGCCTGCGCCACGCTGCACTCAGTTTTGGAAAAGATCAAAACACAGAGCAAAGCAAATATTTACTAAAATGAAACCACTTTTGTGACTCTCCAGCTTTGAGAGAAGCTGAAAAAACAAACAGGGCACTGAGGGAGGTTTCAGGAGCAGCCCGGGCGGCCGTGGTCAGCTTCCAGTGGAGCCGGCTGTTCCGCTTTTTTCCACAGAACACATAATGCTTTCAGGAGCTGCTGCTCCTGCCTCTGCTTTGAAGACTCAAGTGAAGTTTCCAGGTTGGAAAGTGGGCTGGGCTGCTGAAGCGTGGGAGAGGAGTCGGGTGGCCAACACCTACCTCATCCCTCATGTACACACAGACAGGGGTCCTCTCAGCCAGCTGCTCCAGACGCTCCCTGAAAGAAAAGAAAGAAAACATCAGGAGCCCACCACAGGGGACAGTGGCCCCAGGGCCCCTAGCCCAGAACCGTGGAAATGCCAGGATCCAGGCTCAGGGCCTTAGTCCTCTGCAGGGCAGCCCCAGCCTTCCTGATTCCCTCCTGTACCCCATCTCCATCAGAAGGAGGCAACCAAAGGGGCCCCAAGAAGGGCCTCAGCACTCAGCACATGGCCAGGGGTTCCTCCTACCCTGTCTAGCCAGAAGGCTACCACATGGCATGAGAGCCCCGGCTGCACACTGCCAACATCACCTCACTGAACCTCCAAGCAGTCTGGGAAGTCCTGGGTCTAGCCTTTCTCTGGAACTGCCTCTAAGAGCTGACACCTAAGACCAGCTCAGGACACAGACCCACTCAGCAGACTCCAAGCAGCCTAGGTTCTCAGGGCCATAAGCACTGCCAAAAGCTGTTCCCTTAGCCCAGATCCAAGAGGGGACAGTAGGACTGAAAGAAGGTAGCAATCCCCCAAAAAGCAAGAGGCAGCCTGACGTAACAGCTTGCCAATGTGTCCTTGACTCAATGCCCAGAAGGACTGGACAGCACTCTACCATGTCCTAGCCACGTGACCACAGGGCCCAAGTGTCCTTTTTGTGCCTGGACACAAAGAGTGGGCATAGTGCCCTCTTAGGGAGCATAACCAGATGTCCACAGGGTTAGCTTCCAGGATGATGATTACCCAGGATAGGAGAAGAGCTGGTCTTCCCACCTGGATGGCAGTGCCATACAGTGCTCAGCTCCACTGATAAGCTGAGGGCAAAGGCAGAGAGCAGGAAAGGGCCAGGAAGCACCAGAGACGGATGCTAAGTACGGCAGGCGCCTCCACTCTTCCACTCTCCATCTTTCTCACCACCTTTCTAACAATGTCCCTGTGGGCTAAGCATTTGGGCCCTTTCTCCTGTCTCCAACGCTGGTAGAGCCAAGCATGCTAAGTCACACAGTGACACACCCCCCCCCCCCCCCATACACCAACACATACACAGCAGCCTACCTACTGCTGTCTAACAAGGTGACTGCTGGGGGCCAGATGACCAGCTAGCCCTGAAGCCTTTCCTCTGCTAGTGCCCGCAGGGACTGAGTGGAAGTGAGTTCCTACATTGCCTAACTCAGAGACCCCATCTCAGATCTTAGTGAAAACATGCTGAGGTCAGCTGTTCTCCAAAGAAAAGAGGAAGAGTTGGGCCCAAGGGCGAGGGCTCTGCAATGGAGAAGACCCAGTCAGGCCTCATAGCCATTACGGACCAGAAAAAGGGGCACAGTCAGGCCAGGACCCAAGCTGGTAACCGGGAGTCAGGATGCAAGAATTAGGTAAGTGTTGGGCTTGGGCAAGCCAGGGAGAGCTGACGCCCATATGTGAGGATCGTCTAGACATGAGACACACACAGGCCTGCCTCCTCAAGAGAGTATTTGGAAACTCCCACCATGGTCAAGCCCAAGCGCTCAAAGGACCTTTGGGGCACACGTGTGCCAAACACAGGTCCCCTGGGTCAGGGTCCACAGGAGTGAACCTGGCACTGGTGAAATGATAGCGGAAAAGCTGGTGAGCATTTATGCCCAAGTCCACCTCCAGACCTCCACAGGGGTGGGGGAGCATTTCCTTTGGTGCTCTGCTGTCTTTGCCCTTGTGTGTCCCCACTGCTGGAGTACAGCCTTTCCTGACAGGACCCAGCACTCCAGCTTGACCTGTCCCCAGAGGCCTTGTCAGCACAGCAAGACAACTGGGCTTAAGGAGACCACAAAGCCCACCCTTAAGACAGGTTCTTGGCTCAGTGGGACCTGTGAGGTCCACAGCTGCTGTCCCTCCATGCAAAGCCACACAGAGCCACAGAGTGCAGTTCACATGAGTCCTGTGCCACTGTGGACTGGAGCTACCCTTGCTGGCCCAAGAGAGAACAAGGATCCAGGCTGGGAAGGAAGACAAGAACACTGGAGGCTTTGCCTCCCACAGCACACATGCAACACACCCCTACAAGGAGGCCACACTGCCTGGCACAGCCAATACAGCACCCCTGCTAGGAGCTCCTGCCTGGAGTATCGTAGCACAAGTCACAAAGGGGGACAGAGCCCAGTGGCAAATAATCAGACAGTAGCGAGCTGTCATGTGCTTCTCCAGAGCAAGCAGCAGGAGGATCAATTCCCTCGCACAGCATCTGAGAGGAGCAGGGTGCAAATATGCCATGTGGCCACAGGCCCAGGAAGGGGCAGCCAAAATAGCTTCCAGATCTGCCACCCCTGCAAGCAGAACTGCCAGTCCTGCTGGTGGACTGGAGACACCCCTCACGCTCCAGTGGCCACCATCACCCCACACAGACTCCACAGGGCCTACTCCTTGCCCCCAGGCTAGCCTGAGCCACAGGATGAGCTCCAGAAGGAGAAATCACAGGCCACGTGGTAACTGACCTTCCCTGGAGGCCACTCACCCTCCTGAGGGATGCTCCGAGGCACAGGAACAGGTTAGCGGTATCTAGCCAGGTCTCCGGGGCCAGCACGCCTTCCCTGGTGGGAGTCGGTGTGGCTGGGCAGGACACAGACGTCACTGTTGCTTCAGATGCACGCCCCTCACCACAAAGCACATCCTCCCTTCGGGGGACAGTCTGGGCACTGTGTGCTGGGACAAGCCTGTGGACACGTCACCCGTTCAGGCCTGACTAACAGAGGGCTGGGCACCACCATGTTCCCACACAAGAATGACATCAACAGGTACAGCCAGCAGAAAACACATATGTGGTTGCAGGCAGTTTGGCTTCTCCTGGTTTAGGTGCCCTCTTAGGGGAAGCCATGTCCTGAGAGCACTGGGAGCCATGGTCACTGCTAAGCGACAGTGGAGTCCTACATACCCGTGTTCTGTCTAGAGGGCACAAGGAGGCCCAGACAACTAAGCCCACACAATTCAAGGAAGGAGGCTTTGGGCCAACCCAGATGGTGACAGCCAGGAGCTGAGCTGGTAACCTACCCTGAAGATGGCCACAGGCTTGACCTCAGAGCAGTGCTATCCTCACCCACAGTCTTCTTTACAGCCTATAATACCCTATGAACCCCAAGAATCATCCACTTCTCCTGAGAGCTGCAGCTAGCCACTCTGAGGGTTAGGCATGGCAGGGAAAGGGCTTAGGCCACATAGCAAGACCAGGGTGGGACACAGAGCCAGGCACAGAGGAAGAGAACCCAGTCAAGAAAGGAGTATACCTGAGGACGGGACAGGACAGATGGAGCCAGTAGGGTCCTGGGAATGTCCAGCAAGCACAGCTGGCATCTCTGAGGGCAAGTCCCCTCTGCAATGAGTTCATGAAACTTGACATTTACAAGAAGGAAGGAAGGAAGGAAGGGAGGTAGAGAGGGAAGGAGGAAGGAAGGAAGGGAGGGAGGGAGGGAGGGAGGGAGGGAGGGAGGGAAGGAGGAAAAAGACAGAAAGAAAGAACAAACCAACCAACCCACACTGTTTCCAAACAGACTTCAGAGAGCAGCAGCCTGGGAGCACAGACAGGCAGAGACTGAACCTGCCGGAATCCTGGGGTGTCCCAAAGCACACAGGTCACTTCATGTCCTCCCAGTTTCTCACAACCCATCTCATCTCTGTCTTACTCAACACTTCCTGGTGGCCACTTGCCTGATGTGGCCTGCTGGACTGGCCCTACTGACCACAGCCATGTGGGCTGTGGGGAAAACTGCAGGGCCTCCGGACGTGTGTAAATCCTGACTCATAGCAGGAGGTGTGGGCAGCACTTCAATGCCCCAGGGTCCCTGTCTCTCCACTTCTGCAGCCTATGGACGCTGGTTTTTCCATCTGTGTCCTGCCCAAGCACCGAAGGGGTACTCCATCACATGGCCAGTGAAGAGTGTGGCTTTCACCAGACATCAGGTCATAGGACCATCGGCAGCCCAAAGCCAGCAGCCCAGCTACCTGGCAGTGCCAGAGAGGTAGACACAAGGCCTGGCCAGCCCGGAGGGCAACTAGGGATGGCCTGAGCTCCAAATGAGACTTTCCAATTTCAAAGACTTCATACCAGGTCTGGAAAGACGGCCCAGCAGTTAAGAGCACTTGTTCTTGCAGAGGAGCTGGCTTCAGTTCCCAGCACCCACATGGTGGCTCACAAGCATCTGTTAATTTCAGTTCCAGGGGAGCTGACTCCCTCTTCTGGCCTTTGTGGGCACAAAGCATATGTGTACATACGTATATGGAGACAAACGTGAAAAACAGAAATAGATAAACCTTCAAGCCAGGCATGGTAATACATGCCTTAATCCCAGCACTCAGGAGGCAGAGGCAGGAGGCGGCAGGTGGGTCCCTGAGCTCAAGGCCAGCCTGATCTACAGAGTGAGTTCTAGGACTACACAGAGAAACCCTGTCTCAAGATCAATCAACTACTCAAGCAAGCAAGCAATCTTCAAGCCTCACACCATAAATGACAGTATGTTAGATGTACTTAAACTTATCAATAAAGTTAATTACACTTCTTTTCACTAACATGGTTACTCAAAGTTCTGAGCTGTGTCCATGACCTACACATGTGGCCTACAAGGCATCCCCAGTGGTCTGGGTGGCGGTGGTTAGGCCAGAAAGCCACCCAGTGTCCCCCAACACATATATACAAAACATGCTTTAGATGCGGTCTGACCCCAGTAGGCCTTGTGGGGACCACGGGCCTCAGGGCCGAATCTCTGGCATCCCCACAGGCTTGGCACTCACAGTGTTCCTGAATTCTTCCATCTTCCGGGAAGCATCAAGGAGGTGACCAGCTTCCTGCATGTGCCATTTAGCAGAAATTAAAGCCTTGGGCTCACCACTTAGAGCCTGCTCATCCCTCAAATCTCCACCAATGAGATTGCTGTCCCTGCTACACACTCTCCACCCTCATTGGAGACAGAACCACCCACTACAGGGCACATGTGCGCACCAGCTCAGCTCTGAAAGTTCAGAGCTGAGACTCATGATATCTTACCTCTGGGTCCACTGGCCCTATCTCTCATCTATCCTGAGGGAGGAAGCAGGATGGCAGGTAGCTGAGCTCTGCCTATCCAAGCCACACAATGAGGAGGAGAGCCTATCAGCTCAGGTATACAACTCCAGTACAAAATGAAGGCTAAGTGCACTCAACAGAAGACATGCAGGAAGGGACACTACGAGGACCTTCAGGGAAGTACTTATGACAATCACAAACAAAAAAAGAAAGACCTGACGGCACAGGATGACAGCACCCAGGCATTCGAGAGACTGAGGCAGGGAGACCCTTCGTTCAAGGCCTCCCTAGGCTCTAAACTTTGAGGGCAGCCTAGACAAGTAAGTGAGACCCTGTCTCAAAAAGTGAAAGGGGCAGGCAATGAGATGGCCTAGACAGGAGAATGTTCACCACTGAACATGAAGACCTGAGTCCAGTCCTCTAGGTCACATCAAAAAGCTGGGCATAGTAGCACACGCCCCTAACACCAGTACAAGGAGGCACACACAGGAGGCTCCCTAGGGCTTACTGGAGCAGCCAATCTACCTGAATGGGCAAGTTCAAGGTACACACACAGTGAAAAAAAGTAAAAAGAGGGCCAAGAACGTAACTCAATGGTGGAGCACACACCTAGCAGGCACAAAGCCCTAGGTTCCATGCCCAGTACCATCAAGGAAAGTTGGGTATAAATCGCTCTGTCTCCAATTCCCGTGTTTCAGAAACGTCAGTAATATCCACGGGCAGACACGCCAACTGTCATGGGCCCAGGCACTGACCTCAGAGCTGCACAGTTCTGGATCCTGCTGCTATCTGTGTCTCCAACTGCACTTCACAGTAACACTCCCTGAGGGACACGGACGCCAGTGTTTTTCTCCACCTCTTCTAGTTCTTTCAGCCCCTCCCCAGGAGACGTCCCAAGATACTCTGGGCCATTTCATCTTCACTCCCCTGTGCTACAAGACAGCAAAGGAGAAGCAAGCCCCCGTGCCTGGGATCTTGATCGTGCACTGAGCCTGCGGGACACCGAGAACCAGCCCCTTGGCTCGGAGGCCCTTTCCCTGGGCCCTGCATGGCCCCTGACATTCCCCCACAGCTATTTAGCTGCACCTGCCCTTCATGCTTCTTGAGAAAGCTTGCTCCAGCACTGAGTATGGAGTCTGTAGCTCCTTCCTGCACAGTGAACCTGGAACCTCTCACATCTAGGGCTGTGTGACACTCTGCCAAGAGAATTCCAGCACAAGCAGGTCTTGAAGGCACTGCTCTGTCCCCACAGGCAAGGTCCCCTTGCCTGCTCTTCCCTGCGAAGGCAACGAATCATCTCTGTCTCCAGAGTCTACATTTCACAACATCTCTTAGGAAGGGTCTTTTGCTCACTGGCTGGGACTACACAAGCCTCTCAGGCAAGGCCATTCTGTCCTCTTGCAGCTGGGCTCAGGCTGTGGCATCCCCTTGCCAGCCCTGCTC
Organism: Psammomys obesus; assembly: GCF_907164565.1. Classification (NCBI taxonomy): domain Eukaryota; kingdom Metazoa; phylum Chordata; class Mammalia; order Rodentia; family Muridae; genus Psammomys; species Psammomys obesus. The sequence goes on along the minus strand of NW_026596131.1, from coordinate 15,519,246 downwards.
TGTGCTGAGAGTCAGCACAGAAGGCAAAGCGACCCGCTCTCTGCCCTCCAGGGACGTGGAGCTGCTTCTGTCCATGCAGAAGCCAGCCTTGAGCAGCCCAGCAGCTGCCAACAGGACACGCCAAGCCAGAGGCAAGTGCCAGCCCAGGCTGTTAGTACCCACAACTGCCATGGGGAGGAGGCCAGTCAGCTGCATGTGCTCTGGCCAGGAGACCCACAGCGGCTGAGCCTCACACTGAGCTGCCCACTGCTACTGTGCCCCTACATCCCAACAATTCCCCTCACCTTAGCCCACCGTCAGCCACCCCACCTACCTGCCTCACTTCCCCCCTTGTTTTTGGAGACAAGGTCACGCTACATAGCCTAATCGGGTGTGTAACTCACTGTGTAGACCAGACTGGCTTCAAACTCACAAGCTTCCCGCCTCAGCATCCTGAACTATGAACATAACCCACGCCCAGAAGAATGTACTGTGCATGCATGTGTGTGTGTATGTGCATGAGGGCATGCATTCATGCATAGGTGTGGGTGTGTGCACACACATGTACATTACCAGGTGTCGTACACGCTTGACAAGTGCCCACTACCGAACTCTCTACAGCCTGAGTGACCCTTTCTAACCAGCCGTCTATGATCTCACCAGCACGCTAAGGACACGACATGTTCCTGCCCAACACTCACAGCCATTACATGGGCCTCACCCACACGGCTGCTCACCCCTGACCTAAACTCATTCTCTAAAACTATATAAATAAATAAATAAATAAATAAATAAATAAATAAATAAATAAATAAATAAATA
>NW_026596131.1:15500247-15518435 GCF_907164565.1 Psammomys obesus | reverse complement strand
ATAAATAAATAAATAAATAAATAAATAAATAAATAAATAAATAAATACACACACACACACACACACACACACTCATGTTTTTCTTTTATGTGCATTGGTGTTTGCCCACATGTATGTCTGTGTGAGGGTGTTGGCTCTCCTGGAACTGGAGACACAGACAGTTGTGAGCTGTCATGTGGGTGCTGGGAATTGAACCTGGGTTCTCTGGAAGACTATCCAGTGCTCCCTGGACACTCCTATAGTCTCAGCACTCAAGAGGCAGAGGCAGGCAGATCTCTAAGTTCAAGGCCAGCCTGGTCTACAGGGTGAGTCCAGGACAGCAAGGTCTACACAGAGAAACCTGTCTCCAAAAACAAGACCAAAAAAGTAGACAGATTTCCACCCCACAAAAAAAAACTTAAAGAAACACTACTTTACACACTTGGGAATAACACTTAAACTATTTACCAACAGGAGCAGACAGAAGCGTATCAGGGAGGCCCCTCTGTACACAGCAGTGTCACAGCAACGGGCAGTGAGCAGCCTTTCACCCCAATCCAGGATCCCAAAACACAAACCTCACAGAGGCCGGGGAGACACCTCCTACAACTCACATCCCTCTGCAGCTCCTCAATCCTTGGGATCTTTTGGGTTCCCACAAAGACAGAGGTATGCCCTTGCTCTTCTTGGAGGCCAAGGACTCCAGCGGGCCTGCAAGCTGAGCTGCTGACCGCCCAATGTGCTCTCTAGTCAGTCTTCTTAGTCAGGACTACAAAAGCCAAAGAGCCCAGGCTCTGGCCAGGAATGCAGCGTGGGTTTCAGACCTCTGCCAGGAGGGGGCGGGAAAGAGCCTGGGATCTGCCCACTGCGGCTCACCTGGTCTGTACGAAGTGGCTAAGAAGCTCCCAGAGGGTCTGGCGGGAACAGAACGTGTCCTGCAACCTGGAGCCATCATCCAGCTGTAACGCAATCCGAACCTGGAGAGAACAGGAAGAAGGGCACTGCCCAGCAGACCCAGACCCTCGCCACCTCGTGGGGAGACCCACAGTGAGGCGGGGAGGGATGTCCAGGGGCCTCCCAGGAGCGCTGCACCATCAAGCATGGGCACGCCCACTCTACACTCTACAGGCTGCAGACTGCACCAGCGCAGCCTCTCTGGGAAACCCAGGCCCCAGGATCCCACGTGACGGGAACACTTAGGAAGGCGTCCCCAACTGCAGGGCAGCTTATGGCACAGCAGAGGACACCTGGTGTTCCCTCAGCTTCTGCCTATTCCCAGTAGCTGCATCTTCAACAGGAACGTGAGCTACAACCTAAGGTGCAGAAAGTCCCCTGGATCAGTGGCTACAGCAGTGGCTCTCAACCTCCCCAACGCTGCAGCCCCGTACAGCTCCTCATGCTGGGCCGAGCCCCGAAGGAAAAGACTTTCACTGTTGCTTTGTAACTGTAATTTTGCTGCCGTTACCAATCCTAATATACATGTCTGATAAGCAGGATATCTGATATATGAGCCCTGGGAAAGGGCCTACCCACCCCCAAGGGGACCGTGACCCACTGGTTAAAACCACTTCTCTAGATCATGTTAGCAAGTAGGCAAAGCTGAAGCCAAGGCATAGCAAGCTCTCTAGGGAGAAACAAGTGTCTGTCAGCCATGTCCACACAGAAATTTAGGATCTCTGACCAGAAACATCCAGCTGGTAGGGAAATGTTATCAACAAATCCCATCAAAACACAAACACAAAACAACATAATAAAAAAGGCAGGGGCCTGAGAGATGGCTCAACAGTTAAGAGCACTGGCTGCTCTTCTAGAGGACCCAGGTTCAATTCCTAGCACCCACATGGCAGCTCACAGTTCATAAGTGTCTGTAACTCCTGTTCCAGCCCATCCAATTCCAACACACGTGCAGGCAAAACACCAGTGTAAATAAAAATAAAAATAAATTATATATATATATATATATAAAAACCTGCAAAATGGAAGAAACTTTTCACTCCCAGCCTGAGTTCTTCAAGTAGGAAATTCAGCTCTTGAATTGGCTTCATGGAGGAAGGCAGAATGGATCCTGCTTCAACCTCTCCATCCCTTCTCAGGCCCACAGGCAAAGCGCCAGCACATCTCCCACTGCAGAGCTGGCCAGTGTTCCAGAGCCCCAGCAGCGACAGAGAGGCAGCAGCACTGGCCCTCATAGCTGGCACCTACCATGTTCTCAGGCCCCTCACGGCTGCGGGACACAGGCACCATCTCCAGCTTGGCATTGTTAGGCAGGTTGGCAAATCTCCACTGGAGAGAGAGATCAAGCACGGTCCTCTGAAACCTGCAGAACAGACACAGCCGTAACTGTCCTGAGACACAACTCCATGCCTACTGTTCCCTTGGCTACAAGAGCAGAAAGTCAGGACCTGCAGAAACAAGAGGCAAAGTCGTGGACTCCAGGGACCTGGGCACAGGGCTGGCAGAGCTGTGAACAGGAAGATAACAGGATAAGCCACTGTGAAAGGCAAGGGTGGACCCTACAAATAATGCAGCAGATACTGGCCTAACAACCCTCAGGAAGTTGTCTCACGGGAGCGTGGCACACTTGGTAGAGTACTTGCCTAACAAGCCTGAGGCCTGGGTTCAATCACCAGTATTGCACAACCCTGTCACGGTAGCTCACGCCTGTATTCCCAGTTCTTTTGTGGTAATGCAGAAGGATCAGGAGTTCAAGGTCATGTTGATTACATAGAGCAGGCCAGCCTGGACTTCGTAAAACCCTGATGCATAATAAGCCCCACATGCTGGGTCAGCAAGCTGGTAAGAGGACTAACTCCAGCATGTTGTTCTCTGACCTCCACAAGCATGCTTGGCACAGTACCATACACAATTTGTGTATAAAATATAAAGAAAATACCAAGGAACTATCTATCATCTGTCATTCCAGCTGTCAAAGCTGTTCATGCCCAGCCCAATGTCCTTACAGAAATGCAGACACAGAGTCACACTGACAATTACATGTCTGTATGAGTCCTGAGGGGACAGTGTGTAGGAAGGGCTGAAGAGGGCTCAGTGCCTCCCAACCAGTAACGAAAGGCCAATGCAGATTCCCTTGAAGGACAAGGCAAGCCTGAAACCTCCTTTGCATCCTGGGCTGGGAGATTCCAAGGCCTTGTAGGGTCTTGAAACATACAGTTTCCCAGAAGCATCAAAGGACCAAGCCCTCTCCAGACAGCTTAGCCCAGACTGGAGAGCTTAATCACAGTTCACAGGCCACACAAAGGCAGAAACGGGACCATGGCTGGTTCCTGGCATCCCACTCTGGAAGCCAGGCCGGTATTTTCTCCTTGAAAGAGAAGAACAGGCAAGAAGGGAGACAAGTTCCCTTAACGCCATCACCTGGGGACTCAGCCAGGGAAGGGCCACAGCCTCCACCAGGAGCCTTCCTAGCCTTGTCCCTTCTCATTCTGACCTCCTTAGGTCTGGAAAACTCCCTACAGTTTGCACACCTATGAAAAGCTCCGGCCCACAGCTCTGAAAATGTAAAGTTGCAATCCTTAGGAGATAAGCACAGGCCACTTAAGGACCGCTGGAGGACAACAGAAACTACAGAACTAGAGAGATACATGTGTGTAAAGTTCCAATCTACGGCAACCGCTTTTGAATATACAAAGTGGCTAGCCTGGCGCTGGAAGTGTAAGACACTGCTGGAAATAACAGTTTTCCAGATGGTGACCTGTATGTGAAGCCCAAGTGTCTTTGGAAGAACTGACAATGAGCCAGGAGTGGTGGCACATCCTTTAATCCCAATTCTCAGGAGGATTTCTGTGAGCTCAAAGCCAGCCTGATCTACACAGTGAGTTCCAGGCCAACCAGGCCTACATAGTGAGACCTTGTATCACAAAAGAAAAAGAAGAGAGAGAAATAGAACTGAGAATGACACATTGTTGATCCCAACTCTCAACACAGGCTCAAAAATGGCAAACCACCATAGAAAATGCTAGTGCAAACCTGGCCAGCAGGCCCAAGAATGGTGAGCAGTGGGTGGAAAGAAGAGCTGCTATGTTTATAGCCAGGCAGCAGTCAAGGCAGTGGGAGCACTTCTTAAACAAATCACAGTCAGTGGATGGAAAAGAGAGATGAGGCAAAGCAAATGCAGCGTTGTAAAGGAACTGGCTCAAATTATAGTCATTGCTCCAACCAGACACCACTACGTGGACCATGGGCAGGTTAGTGGGCACAGCTGGCACCAAGATCTGTGGCAGAATAGCCTGCCACTCCAAGTGTGTGTTCCACGGCATCCCCAAAAGACACATCACTGTTCTTGCCCCTGAAACCTACGAACATGACCTTATTTGCTATAGGTATTTATGAATGTAAGTTAAGGGAGTAAATCAAATGAGGTCATGCTGACCTAACCAGAGGACCCTAAACCCAGTGACCTGTGTCTTCTCAAGGCAGAGATTTCAGTGATAAAGAACACCTGATAACCAGAAGCTCTCCCCTAGAATACCGCTAGTGGGGCGGCGTGGCCCAGGCCTGTAATCCCAGCACTCTTGGAGGCAGAGGAGATCAGCCTGGTAGGACACCCAAGGCTACACAGAGAAACTCTAAACTCTGTATCCAAAAAAAAAAAAAGTGCAGCCATACTGACACCTTGATTTTGGACTCTGCCTCCAGAACTGGGCAAGAACAAACTTCTGTTGTTGTAAACTACCCAAGAGGGCTCTTCCAAGGCAGAGGCAGTGTATGTGTGCTGAGAATGGACAGGACGGTCTGAGACGCACACTCACTTCAGATCGTATTCGCTGGGGTTGAATTCCTGCCGCCGGCATGTGTCCTCCAGTACCTGGGGAAGAACGGACAGTGAAACCTGCGTGGGCCAGGGCACTCATCTGGCAGGCACACAGGCCAACGCACCAAACAGCCCACTCAATAGGCCCAAGCAACCTGCGGACGGAACTGTCCACTTTCTGACTTACTCCCCCAACTGTAGCACAGCACAACCTGTCCAACCTGGCCCCACGCACTGGGTTCTAGGTGGCCTCTAGCCACACACACAGAACCTGCATTACAGTGCCCCTGGCCACTCTGCGAGGCTGCTGCATGACCAGAACCTCCTCTCCAAGAGCCCAGCTCCAAACAGGTCCTTCCAAAGGGTCACGGGGCTGGGTTAGGTATTCTAGAACCTCATTTTAGCTGGGCTCCCCTCTCCACCCTGTGTGCTTCTGCCAGATATGAATCGTGGGCGCTTCTGCAACCTAACAACAGAGGTTCAATAAACAGGTGTGATTCATACGAGGTCACAAGCAGCAATAGTCAAAAGTAGTGAGTGACTTAGCAAAATTCACTTCCGGGAACACAGACAGGCTGAGCTAGTGTCCGGAGGGACGCCCCTGAGCTGAGCACACAGGGACATGGCTCTTCCCGGTGACCGCGGAGGCTGGGCTCGGGCAAGCATCGAAGATTCCGGCACGACCCTGTTAGTGGGGCCCCCAGACCCCACCATGCTCAGGAAACGCGCCTCTGAGCATCCCGCCCCGCCCCCGGGACCAACCCGAGAGCATTAGCGCCAGAGGACGGGGCGGGCGGCCGGCCGCGAGGAGGACGCTCATTGGCTGCCTCAGGCCCCGCCCCCAGGACCGGCCCCGCCCCGCAGCCCTGGGAGCAACCGCAGGGGCGGGCCCCGGCTCGGCGACCTCGGGCCTCCCGCCAGTCCACCCGTCCGCCGGTTCCCCACCCGGGCCGGCGGCCGCACCTGCAGCAGCACGGTGCTCGGCGTCACCTTCACCGTGTGGCGCCGCCCGTTTGGGGCCAGCACCGACACCGCGGAGCCCCCGCCGCCCGCCGGGGCCGCCATCTTCCGCTCACGTGACCGCAGCAGGCTCGCCTCAAACAACTTTATCCGCAACAGCCGGGACGTACGGCCACGCGGCCTCGGGGGCGGGGCCGACTCGCTTCCGAGCCCCGCCCCCGGCTCCGCCCCCGGAGCGCTGGTTACTCGCCTAGCTCTGCCCCGGTGCGGTAAGAGCAGGCGGGTGGCTGTTCCAGGCGCCCCGACGGCGGGACCCAAAGGGCTTTTCCCCAGAAGGACACCCTTCGGTCAGGGTCACACTGTCTCTTCATCCTCGCTATGCTGCCTGCGGCCAGCCTGGGGTCCTGCAGCCACCTGTAGGCAACCAAATGCTGGATATGCCCACGCCAGTGTCGGCCTTCTTTTCACCTACGCTGATCCTGCCTCCCTCACCTCAGATGTCCCTGTGAGCATCATCTTCACATGGTGACAGGCGCTCCTGGGTTGGTCTTGGGCCTGGAGTGGTAACACTTGCCTTTAACCCCAGCACTTGGGAAGCTGAGACAGGCAGATTCCTGAGACCAGCGGGGTCTACAGAGCAAGTTCCAGGACAACCACGGCTGCACAGAGAAATCCTATCTTGAAACAACAACAACAATAATAGTTATATTTATGCATTTGTTTTGTGTGTTGTCTGTGAAAGAAGAGTACAGGCATGCCATGTGCCTCTGTGGATGTCAGAGAACTTGTCTGTTCTGTCCTACCTTGTGAAACTGAAGGACAGAATTCAGGTTATCTGGTCTGGAGGCAGGCAGCTTTGCCTGCCGACCCATCTTGCCGATTTCAGCACCTTCTTGACTTGCTACCAGGACAGAGAGGGGAGTGAAATGCTTGTGGTCCTTGAGATTGTAAAGAAGTTGACACATACCCCAAAAACACTGAGCCACATTCTTTGCTAGCAGCTGAGCTGGGGTGAAGAATGCAGAACGGTATTTAAGATTCGATAAGTCTAGGATATGTGTTGGGACAAACAGGTACAGACGAGGTCCATGAACAGCCCATCTGTTTCAGGTTGAGGTTGGTCCCCGGCTGGAGAATCATAGAGACCTCTCTTTCCTGAGCTGATGTTGGCAGTCTGAAGCCTGTGAGGCAGGCTGCCATCCTGACCTGGCACCTCGGGGGGTTCCTCGGGAGCCCTTGCTCAGTATGGGACTTGGCCAGGGGGAGGTCCCCAGGTGCCTCAGCCCAAGCAAGAATGTGGCTCACATGTCCATTGGCTTAAAGATCTCTGTTTGCTCCACAGTGTCCTGGGTTCAGGTACACAGAGTCTGGAAAGCCTTATGCAAACATGAGTCCTTGCTCATGCTTGCGACACCTGTGTGTGGGTGCCGTCATGCCTTCATTTAGGTGGCACATCTACATTGACAAACGTGGACACCTCCTTGTGCACAGAGACGAGAACGTGAAACCTCAGACCCCTACTGAGCTGTGCACTTTGCCTGGCCCCCTTCAGTTTCTTTCTTTTTGGACACACTAGCATTTTTTAAAATAAAGAACTCCAGCTTGTTTTCTTTTAACTGTCCCACATTTAGAAAGGGGAGGTGACAGGAATGGCAGAGCATCAGGAGATACATGTTGTTCTGGAAGTGAGTGTGTGACATTCGACCATTTACCTGGTCAGGTTAAAGTCACACTCCTCCATATCACGGCCCCTTGCTCCTCGTGGAGTAGTAAGTCAGCTGTGGGCTAATTCTCTAAACTGCAGATGCTGTGTCCCAACCTTGTTTATGCAACATTTTAACATCACTTGATGAATGAATTCTTTTTCTTTTTTTCCTAGTCTCATGTCAACCTGACACAAGCTGGAGTCATCTGAAAGTCAATCGAGGAAATGCTGCCACAAGATCCAGCTGTAGGGCATTTTCTTAATTTGCGATTGATGTGAGAGGGCCCAGCCCATGGTGGGTGGTACCATTCTGGGGCTGGTGGTCCTGGGTTCTATAAGAAAGCAGGCAGAGCAAGCCATGAGGAGCAAGCCAGTGAGCAGCACCCTCCATGGCCTCTGCCTCAGCTCCTGACTCCAGGTGCCTGTGCTGTTTGAGTTCCTGTCCTGCCTGTCTCCGGTGACAGAGATAGATGTGGAAGCATAAGCCAAATAAACCCTTTCCTCTCCAGCTTGGTCACGGTGTTTCACCACAGCGATAGAAACCGTAGGCAGACAGCAGTATTAGGGCTTCCTGGCAGAACTTGACACATACTGCACAAATGCTCTGCTAATCACCGACAGCCCTGATTCATTTATTTTGTTCTATGACGGAGTCATGCCAAGTTGCCCAAGCTGGCCTCAAAGTTCTAATGCTTCTGCTTCAGCCTCCCAACTTACAGGGATTATGGCCCATTTTAATGGGATCCATTTATGGCTGCAAAATCATGACTTTCTGAATTTATCATTCTACCTTTATTAAACAATTTTCCATTAAGAAACACTGTCCCTCTTTTAAAAAAGGTTCCTAAGTATTGGTTCATGCCCTTTTTCTTTTGCTTTTGGATGTTTCTGTTTTTTGTGTGTGGATGTTTTGCCTGCAAACATGTCTGTGCCACATGCATCCCCGTGGCTCTAGCAGAGGCCAGTAGCGGGAGTCAACTCCCCTGGAGCTGGAGTACAGACAGTTGTGAGTTGCCATGTGGGTGCTGGGAATTGAACCTGGGTCCTCTGGAAGAGCAGACAGTGCTCTTAACCACTGAGCCATCTCTCCAGCCCCTCATGCCTTGTTTGTTTGGGTTTTTGGTTTTTTTGTTGTTGTTGTTTGTTTGTTTGTCTCATTGTTGGGTTTTGTTTTTTTGTTGTTTTTTTTTTTTTTCTATGCTCAAATTGATCTGAATTTAGCCAATGTGGCTGCCTTCATACTGGCTGCTATGCTTCCTGTGAGGGGTGACTTTAAAGTTTTTGTGTTGTCATTTGTTGTTTTTAAGATAGTATCTCATGTAGCAGAGGCTGACCTTGAACTGTTGATCTGCCTGCCTCCACAACCTGACTCCTGGGATTACAGGAATGTGCCATCATCTTCAATTGTTTATAGCCTTTGCTAGCCTGGAACTCCCTATGCAGACCAGGCTGACCTTGCACTGGTGGTGATCATCTTGCTTTGCCCTCCAAGTGCTGAGATTGCGAGTTTGTGACAACACACTGGGCCCAGTTTTTAAATTATTTCCAATTTAGAGGCGTGATATAAAAACAGCACAAAGGTAGCCAAGCAGGCATGGTGCACACTTTTAATGCTGGTGCTCAGGAAGCAGAGGCGGGCACATCTCTGTGAGTTTGAGGCCAGCCTGATCTACAAAGAAAGTTCCAGGACTTTCAGAAAGTTTCAGGACTTTACACAGAGAAACCCTGTCTTAAAAAAATTTTTTTTTTAAGTACAAAGAACATCTTTTAGATTAATACACTGGTTAACAGTGCTTACTGCTCTTTCAAAGGACCTGAGTTTGATTCCTAGCACCATGTCAGGCAGCTCACAACTCCCTGTAACGAAAGCTCCAAGGGATCAAACCCTCTGTCCTGGCCTGTGAAGGCACCTGCATGCAATGGCACATAAACAGATACACACAAACACACACACACACACACACACACACACACACACAAATCAACAGAGTAAGTGGCACGCAGCGTGCTTCTTTGTCACTGAATACTTCTCTAATGCCTAATTCCTGGGACAAGGACATTTCCTAATATATAAACTATGAAATAAGGCTAGGATTTCTGCACTTGTGAGGCACAGACAGGCAGAGCTCGTAGTTTGAGGCCTCACAACCTGGTGAGTTTCAGGACAGCCAGCACTAGGCAGAGAGACTCAGTCTCCAAACAAAAAACAAAAGGAACAAAAAAAGAAAGAAAGAAAAAAAGGGAAAGAAACAGCAAAACACACGGTCTCTCCTGCAGCAAGAATGCTTGTGTTGTTTATAGCCTAAAAATATGCTGTGCGGATAGAGGGGCAGCTCAGTGGTAAAGCAATTTCCTGGCATTCGCAAGATCTGGAGCGTGATTCCCACAACGACAAAAAAAATTAACAATAAACCATTTCCAAGCTACTATAACAAACCCACCAACAACAATAAGAAAAGCACAGCCAGGCACGGTGGCTCAAACCTACAGTTCCAGTATGGGGGAGGCTGAGGCAGGAGGATTGTCACGAGTTTGTGGTCAGCCTGAAATACATTGTGAGATCCTGGAAGCCAGAGCTACAGAGTGAGACTTTCTGTTAAGAAAGCAAAGCTGAGCTGGTACGATGAAACACGCACACCCAGCGCCCTGAACTCAGTCTCTAGACCCCACCGTGGAAGGAGGGGACCAACTGCCGAAACTGTCTTCTACTTTCACGTATACACCGTGGCACCTCACAAGTACATGTTTACAGGCAGGCACGCACGAACCAGGTATGATGTCACTTATCTATAATCCCAGAATTAGAGAGGCAAAAGCAGGAGGATTAAATCTGAGGCCAGCCTGAGCTACACAGGAAGTTCTACAAAGCCAGGTCTATACAGAGCGACCTGCCCCATCAACAACAAAGATGGGGTGGTGGCGCAGGCCTTTAACCCCAGCACTCAGGAGGCAGAGGCAGGCAGATTGCTGAGTTCCAGCCCAGCCTGAAATACAAGAGTGAGTTCTAGGACAGCCAAGGCTACACAGAGAGCAAAAAGCAAACAAACAAAACAAGGAAGATGGAGTCCGGTGATGCGCTCAGTTGGTTCGATGCTTGTCCAGTATGCATAAGATCCTAGTTTCAAACTCCTGCACCACTCAAACATGATGGAGCATGCCTGTTATCCCAGCACTCAGGGGATTGAGGCAGAAAGATCCAAAGTTCAAGGTGATGCTCAGTTGCATAGCACACTGAGGCCAGCCTGAGATACATAAGACCCTGTCTCAGAGAAAAAGAAGGATTAAAGATAATCTGTGTGGTTATTTTGGCCTTGGACTATCCCACTAGAGAAAGGAAAACACAGAATATTATGTTCTAAAACGTGACGCAGGGAGTGGTGTGCGCCTGAGTGGTGTCTCAGCTAGCTGCTTGCGAGGGTAAGGAGAACCATCCCGTGAGCTGTGGGGCTAAAGACCAGGCGAAGCCACACAGTGAGGCCCCACTCATCTCAAATGAGTAAGCAAATAAACATATATTAGTGGAAAACTTCTTGAATTAATTTTTTTCTTGATTAGGTCAGGACAATACATGACGCTTCTCCGAAGAAACATGATTTGGGACCCAAGGCAGAAGCCAACCGTGGGATTCCGGTGACTTTTAGGCCAGTTAGGAACACAGAAGGAAAGCCTGTCTCAAAGCAAATAAAACAACACCTAACAGGGTCCCTGTGGACTTCCATTTTGGAGGAAACTCATCATAAGAATTTGTTGCTGTCTGTAGGTGGGAGAGCGCTTATGACATTCAGAGCACCAGCGACGTGGAGGCCGGTGCTGCTGGGAGGTCCTGAAGGCTAAAGGCTTAACACCAGGTGCTCCACCCTGGCAAAGAGCTGGACATCCCAGGTCAAGAAGAAAGAAAAGACTGGGCTTAGGGGCACATGCCGTGGGAGATGGAGGCAGGAGGATCTCTGTGAGTTTGAGGCCAGCCTGGTCTATAAAGCAAGTCCAGGACATCCAGGGCTACACAAAGAAGCAGTGTCTTGGAAGAGATGGAAGAGGTGGAGGAGGAGGAGGAGGAGGAGGAGCAGGAGGAGGAGAGAAGAAAGAAAAGAAGACATCTGCCCTTGCTCTGCCGTCATGTATGTCCCGGCCCCCAGTGCCCCGCACCGCTGTGCTTGCCTTGGGGAAAGCATGGCTGCTGAGCCCAGGAGCAGTGGTGAGCAGCGGCCGTCCCTTAGCTTTGCTGTCTGACCCAAGCAACTAGGTGTCCCAGTTGGGTCAGGGTAACAGTTTGACATGCAGCTTTATTTATTTTCATTTTTACTAAATTTTAAGGTTTGTTCTGACTTACCATTCATTATATTTTAATTGCTCAAAATATTTAGTACTCGCTAGCAGGTAGATCTCTCTGAGCTAGAAGCTAGCCTGGTACACACTGAGAGCCTCAGGCCAGCCAGGGCCATATAGTGAGACCTGTTCTCAAAATATTTTTTTATTTGACTCAGAAATTGTAAGTACAACACAAGACTTACCCTGACCCATTCCCCACCCTTGCTCACCTCACAAAAAGCCAATCGTATTCTGTAGCCTTTGCTTCTCTTTGTAAATATGTTTGTCAGAGTGCCTGGAGGACCCAGCTGTGGTGCCCTACTCTCTCTTCTCTTAGGCACTCTGACCCAGGACAGAGCTCCTTTGTTCTTTTCTGTCCAGCCAGACGAATCAAGAGCAGAGTCCGCAGCGTAGACAGTAGTGGCTCAGGGTTCCCTAGTCAGTGGAATGGCTGGGCCAAGACAGCCACCCCCTGGGAAGCACTCTTTCTGCCTAGGTCCCTGTGCCCACTTCAGGGTCAGATGAATGACTGTCTGACTAAACTGTCTGATGCACAGAGCTGCCAACATCTGGCCTCAGTGAGCGGTCTACAGACTGGGCAGACACCTGCTCAAGTGAGAATCTCAGGTCCTCAGGACATGGATATACAAATGGATCATGTAATTTCTTCATTAAATATGGCCAATGTCACCCAGGCGGTGGTGGGGCATTCCTGTAATCCTAGCACTCAGGAGGCAGCAGGTGGATCGCTGTGGATTTGAGGCCAGCCTGGTCTATAGAGTGAGTTCCAACACAGCCAAGGTTACACAGAAATATCCTGTCTCAAACACACATACAAGCACACACACACACACACACACACACAGTGTCTTAAGTTGTCACAGATCAGGCTACCAGAATAGTCAACAGTCTTAGGGACCTGTTCAGCCTGGTTATCTTTTCTGAGAGAAAGAGGCGCCCTCCCAGGGTCCTCTATTGAAAGAAGAAAGTACCCGGTAGCTGGACCTGCTCCTCAGCCCCTGCCTGCCTCTGCTTTAACTACTTCTGAGAATGAATCTAACATCTCTTTTGAGGACACCTTCCCTTTACAGCCAGGCTGTCTCTCTCCTCCTTCCTCCTGCCAGCAGCTAGACAGCTGTTCCAAGGATCTGTTTTGAATTAAAAGTGGTACGGCCCTTTAAGAGAAGCATCCGCAGCCTCCAGCACTGAAAGGCTCCCAGTGGCAAGATATGAGGGTTTGTTTCTGCCTCCCCAGCGGTCACGTGCAAGGCTGCAGGCAGATCACAGGGTTGGAGGAGGAGGCTGGAGGTCACAGGGCAGCCTCCTTGGCCTGCAGCGCCTATTGCTTCAGGCACCTGGGGCCAGCAACTAGACAGCTGAGCCGTCTGACCGGCCTGAGCTCTTAGGACATCCACTGGCAGCTCTGTCCAGTTGGGATCAGGGACATATATGAGGCATCCAGAGTGTTCCTGAGGCACCCCAAGAAGTCCCACAGATAAGCAGGGATCCCCTTCTAGGCCTACACCCTTCTTCCCCCAGCGTGGCAATGTGGCCACAGCCTAGGGACCCTCTCCAGTTAGCCCAGTCACTGCATCTCAGCATCCAGCAGGGTCCTCCCTCTGGACCGCCTGCCAGGCAAGGAAGCGGGATAGGGCAGTCCTAAGCCACAGAGGTCCTGGCCGGAACGGGACTACCAAAACGTCAGGAGGGCCCAAGCTGCTTACACTGGGTCACTCCATACTGGCTCACCATTGAGGAGAGATAGGGCCTCAGTCTCGGGACTCTGAGCTCCCAGTGAAGGAACTCTGACTCTGAGGGTCAGGGATCCAGCACTTTCTGCCAAGTGACCTCAAGGCTGTCCACATACTGCCTACAAATGGCCACCTGTTTTCAAGAGCCAGAGCTTAAGAGAGAAAAGTTCTCAATGTCGAGTAGAAGAGCCGGCCGGCCTTGGCGAGTTGCTTTCCTCAGGCCAAGCATGAACAGGGGCACAGAGGGGAAGGCTTGCCCAGAGTTCTTGCTCGCTTGCGCTTCAGAGGCCAGCAGCTGGAGTGCAGAGCCACCCAGATGGTCACTGAGGCCTGGAGGCTGAGACCAGCGTGTAACAGCTGGGCCCCAGACGGCAGGAGGTAGCAGATGGGCCATGGCACTGGTAAGAGTGCAGGCTGGGGGCTGGGAATCCATACAGGGAGGAGGCCAGTCCACATCCGGGCAAGGGAACTGGGCCCAGAGTTGCTGGCCATGCTGACCCCTGCCGCGCAGCCCTCCACCCAGGTCATTCATCTGTTGGCTCCCACAGAGGGTCTCAGATGGGGTCCACGTGCCACTGTCTGCCTACGCCATTCCCTTCTCTCCAGCCCAGGAGACCAGCTCACCCAGGGCCCTTTCTTCCTGAAATCTTCCATCTTGATTCCTTTCCAGGAAGTAAGGCCTGCAGCTCCTGGTATTTAAACTTAACTTTATGTTCATCTGTGCATCCTTTCCCCACTCTGTCCTTCTCCCCAGAACCTCAGAACACACCCCTGAAACCCAACCTCATTCATGAGGTACTGCTCTGAAAATGCACAGTGCCCGGCTCCAGGACTCTGGTGTTTCCAGGCCCCCTTGCTACTGGGCACACTCTAGATCTGAGCCAGGAGCTGCACCCACCACCAGCTCTAATGGGCGCCAGGCAGAGCCTGTCCTAATAAGGCAGCCAAGAGTGGGGAAGGGCACAGCCCTCACCTAGTGTGGAACATCCGCAGGGCTAGCTCTGAGGGGCCACAGTGAGGCCTCTTGTAGCATTGCTCCCAAATCTGACTCACCCTCCAAGTTCACAAGCCTCCTGTAGCTAGGACATCAGCCCGCTCTGCTCTAGCCCCTGAATTACTGCCGATACCGGCCATGACCGTGTCATTCATCACGCTCACTGAGCCCCCAGGCCGAGTCAGCAGCAGCCTGCCTCCCTTGCTGCTCACAGTGAAGGCCGTGCTGTAAGGAACTGGCCTTTAGAGCCAGGCTCCAGATCCAGAAAGAAGCCCCCCCCACACACACCAGTTCTATCCCCCACTTTGAAGAGGCTTGTGAAGACCAGCCTGCCTATCCCAGCCAGCCTGTTCCCAGGGCTTCAGGTCTGGCCCAGCCACTCTTGTCCTGTGCCTAGCTGCTATCAAACCTGGTGGATTGTGTTTGTTTTGAGACAGGCTCTCCTATAGATTGTGTCTGTGTAACCAGGGCTGACCTTGAACCCCTGATCCTCTCTCATCTACCTCCCAAGTAATGCTATGCATCACCATTCCAAACTTTGGATTTTTTTAAGGTAAGATTCAGGTAACAGGGCCCTAAGCCTTTGAAGTGTCACCACTCCACATTTATTACACGTGTGCAGCCATCACCAAAGATTCAGAACATTTCCCTCACCCCCGAAGACGAAACACAAGCATGCCTCAGGAGGCAGAGGCAGGCAGATCTCCGTGAGTTCGAGGCCAGCCTGGTCTATAGAGCGAGTCCAGCACAGCCAAGGCTGTACAGAGAAACCCTGTCTCAAACAGAAAACAACACAAGAACGCCTGTCAACAGGTGCCCCTTCGTTCCCTGGTCTCCCCACCGCCCAGCAGCTCCCCTGCAGCTTTTCTCCTGGAGGACTCGCCTTCCCGGGTGAGCCCTTTGAACTATACAGCATGCGCCCTGTGTGTCCAGCTTATTTCACTCAGCAGTGTTTTTAACACTGAGGCACAGGTCGGGATTTTCTTTATACGGAAATGTGTCCGGCTGGAGCGAGCAACCGCCCTGCGGGCCTTTAGGCAGTGTAAATTGCACTGCTTGGAACAGTTGTTACCAGCCTTTGTCTGAACACCTGTTCCCAGTTCTTTGGGGTCTACACCTGGGAGCGGGGTGGCTGGGTGGGGTGCTGACGTCATGCTTGACTTCGGAGGAGGCGCCCCATGCTTTTCTGCAGCAGCTGCACCATCCGCAGTACGCAGAGCTCCGGTTCCTTCCTGTCCTCACCGGAACTTGTTATCTTGCACATTTCTGCCCTAATCCGCTAAAGTCGTCCTGAAGCAGGGTCTGACCTGATGCTGGGGAGCCCTCCACGGGCAGTGAGGGATGCTGGGGAGCCCTCCACAGGCTGTGAGGGTTCCAGTGGCCCTAGCTTTGGAATAGCTGGATTAAAAGCAGAAGCCCAGTACTAGTAGGTCTTCCTTAAAGCATCTGAACTCTGAAGAGACTGCCCCACACTTAGGGTACTGAACACTCGAGCCGAGGACACACACAGCCTGTTCAAGCTAGAGTGACAGAGGTGTATACAGGGGCCATGGTGGACACTTCAGGAAGAGAGGAAAGGAAGACTGTGAGTGAGGGCAGAGATGTTAAGGGAGCCCTTTTGGTTCTGCTACCACTGTTAAATAAACCAAACACAAACTCGTTATGGTTTGATGCTCAGGCTAAATCACGCTACAGCAAAGGCCAGAGAGTAGAATATGCATGTCCTTGGCTCCTTCTGGAATCTCTCTGGCAATCATAACCACCACCCTGCTGAGCGCTTTCATGCTTGGGCTCCTGTAATCCCACAACAAGCCTCCAACGGAGGTACGGTCACTGCTTCACTTTAAAGACTAGGAAACGGAGGCACAAAGAGAGGTCACCAGCCTTGCCTAAAATCTCCCCACCAGGAAATGGCTAGGGGCCAGGACAGTGCAGCCTAGTCCTGTGCAGCCACCCAGCTGGACGCCAGCATTCCTCAGACTTGGAATAACAGCTCCCGGGGCAGAAGTCCTCTGGTGTAGGTTCTCCCTCAATGCCTGTGTTCCAGTAGCTGTGGCTACCAAGGTAAAGGCTTGCGGAGGACACCTCAGCGTGATGGAGCTGCCACCCCTGGCAGGCCCCAAGCACAGACCTTAAGCGGACCCAACAACAGAGAGAGAGCAAACGTGCATTTCTCCTTTCCTTATTCTGTCATTATTGGCACGTGTGTGGCTGTTTGGCCTGCACATGTACATCTGTGCACCTAGTGCCTGGGGAGGCCAGAGGAGGGCTTTGCATTCCCTGGAATGGAGTTAGAGCCGGTTGTTTGCCATCACCTAGGTTCTGGAAGTTGAACCCGGGCTCTCTGCCAGAGCAGCAGGTGCTCTTATGGCTGAGCCGTCTCTCCACTCCAAACATGAGTTTCTGAGTGAGCAGAGCCTGGTGTGTCTCTCAGGTCCCTGAACTCAGTTCCCACGTGGAAACAGAGCTCACGTCTGCAACGGATGCTTGTGAGGGGCTCGGGTGTGCTTTTCTCTTCCTTAAGTGGCCGGAGCACGTCTGGCCTCAGGCAGCCTCGGGCTGGCTTCTGCGGTTCACCGCTTGCTTTGGCCTCCGGCAGTGCAGTACACTGGGCAAGCTGGCCCGCTGAGTGTGAAGGTCCACTGGGAACTCGCTTCCTGGGACTCACCCTGGAGAAGAGCAGCCCTGCGGGCGTCCTCCTGACTCCCCCCTAGGACTCCTGCCTCGGAGGCGCGGCAGGCACCCACTAGGTGAAGCAGGCTCCTCCTAAATTAGAATGTGGGCTGCAGAAGCCGTGCCCAGAGTCTGGACCCTCGTCCCGAGGCAGGTGTGTTTCCTGTCTCCAGAGCACTACCAGACTGCAGGCAGAGGGGACAGAAAACACCAGGGGCGGCTTGTGTGCGCCCAGGGTGGGTGTTTCGCCTTGTGCGGCTAGCTTGACCCCCGCTACCGCCATCCCCAGTCCTGCTCCCCGACCGTGATTACTTCCGCATTTATTTAACTTTGGAGGTTCACTGTGTAGCCGGGGCCGGCCTAGCACTCGCAGCGATCCCCCTGTCTGCGCCTCGTGCGCATGCCACAGCTGGCTCCCAGTTTTGACTTCTGACAGGAATCTCATTCTCGCTGGTCACCTGAGCCTTGGGATGTGTAGAGGAGGTTATGTGAGGTGAGATGACTTGGCAGACGCAAGGAGGTCTCTGAGGCGACCACTTCTCCGACCCTCAGCCCCCTTCTCCTCCAGAGGCGGCGGCGCAGGGAGAGGCCCTGGGGGTCCTCATGGGGCGCAGCTTAGGGGCTTCGCACCGCGGCCCGCCGACCCCGTTAGGAGCCGGCCCGCCTCGGACCCCGATGCCTCCCAACGTCGCGGCCCTGGCGCCGGCGAGGGACGCTGTCGGGCGGGCTGAGTCACGCGGGCCTCCCTCCCGCAGGTCGACCCCCAGAGCCGGGCCGTGGGCCCCACCTGTCCGCTCCTCGCAGAGGCCCCCTGCGCCGCTGCCACCGGCCCCTCGGCGCGGAGCCGGGCGCCCGCCGCCGCTTTGATCCCGGGGGCCCCGCTGGATAAAAGTCTCGGGCGGCTCTCCGCCAGCGCCAGAGAGGAGCGCGGCGCGGCCGGGCGCACCCGCGGGACAGCGCGGCTCGGGCGCCTGCGGGGACCTACGGTGAGCGCGGGCCCCGGCGGAGCCGGGCGCCCCCGGTGCACCGGGCTGGGCGCGGGAGGGC
>NW_026596131.1:15478941-15499847 GCF_907164565.1 Psammomys obesus | reverse complement strand
AACGCGGGGCCCCCGCGGCGCGGGCAGTGGGAATTTTCCGCGGACCCCACGCTCCCCCACCCCGACCTCCGTCGTGCCCTCAGGGCGGCCAGCCGTATTGCACGGCCCGTGCGTTCAGGTTGCGATCGGCCGCGGGCGCCCCCGTGCGGCCGTGCTGCGCTCCAGGCAGCAGGTGGAAGGAGCCTTCGAGCGGGCCGAGGGCTCGGGAGAGCGGGAGGAGGCGGAGAACCACGGCGGCTTAGCCGTCCCCGCTGACATCCTGCTCTGTGCGCCTCCCTGCAGCTACTACCTGAAGGAGTCCAAGGGCAGTCGGCGGTGGTTGCTCTTTCTGGAAGGTAGGTTCCCGGGTTGAGGCGTGGGGCTGGGGGGGGGGGGTCTTCCGCGGGACTGAGACTGGTGCCTGGGCCTGCAGGCGGCTGGTACTGCTTCAACCGGGAGAACTGTGACTCCAGATACAGCACCATGAGGCGCCTCATGAGCTCCAAAGACTGGCCGCACACACGCACAGGTCAGCAACGCAAGACCGGCTTGGCCGGGGGGAATGGTAGAATAGATCCTCCAGGAAGGACCCGCTCACCCCAGGAACCCCATCCCAAGGCCCACTTCCTAAAATGATGGGCAGCATCGGTGGCTTCTGGGATGAGTCAATTCATCCTCTTACCACTCCCTATCCACCCCGGAACCTCAGTTCAGGCCAGGACTGGAAGGAAGTCCCACGCCTGCATATTCGTCCTCTGTTTCCCTAGGTACTGGGATTCTGTCCTCCCAGCCAGAGGAGAACCCTCACTGGTGGAATGCCAATATGGTGTAAGAGCGCATGGGCTTTCCGTGGTGGGGATGGGTTTCCCGTGGTGGGGCTCTCTTCCTATGGAGTCCTGTCCTGTAGGCCTTCTTAGCGTGTGGGGATTCATCCTGGGAGCTGGCCTTTGTGGGGGTCATATTTGGGGTGGCCTTTAATAGAGGGTCTTCTACTCGGGGTGATGGTCCTTTGTAGAGGCTCTTTCCTATAGGTACCTGTTTAAGCATCCTTTCTGGCGATCCTTTCGGGATGATTCTTCCTATGGGGTCCATTTCTTGGAGGATCTGTTCTAAGGAGGGCTTGGGGGGTCAAGCTTCCTGAGAGCCCTGTCCTGGGCAGCATTTCCTTGGGGTCTTTGGTGGTAGCTTTGGGCATCAGAGGTCCACGGTGGGCTCACCTGATCCCTATTACAGCTTCATCCCCTACTGCTCCAGTGACGTTTGGAGTGGGGCATCACCCAAGTCTGAGAAGAGTGAGTTCTGGCTTTCTGCCCCCTTAACTCAGGGCAGGGTGGTGAGACTTCTGGGAAAGCAGACTTCCTCAGCGTGACTGTCGAATGCCTTAGGGTGCCTGCCGGCCCGTCGCTCCGCTGAGGGACCCTCTGCAGGGCCCCTGCCCTGGGTCCTCCCTCCTCGCCTTACCCCACTCCCCCCTGGCCAGGCCCCCAGCCTCCTGGAACGGGAGCCCTGGCCCCGGGTCCTCCCTCCTCAACCTACCCCACTTCCCCCTGGCCAGGCCCAGCCTCCTGGACCAGGAGCCCTGGCCCCAGGTCCTCCCTCCTCACCCTACCCCACTCCCCCCTGGCCAGGCTCCCAGCCTCCTGGACCGGGAGCCCTGGCCCCGGGTCCGGCCTCACCAGAGCCCTACCCCACTCCCCCCTGGCCAGGCCCCCAGCCTCCTGGACCGGGAGCCCTGGCCCTGGGCCCGGCCTCACCAGAGCCCTCTTCCCTGCAGATGAGTACGCCTTCATGGGCTCCCTCATCATCCGGGAGGTGGTGCGGGAGCTCCTGGGCCGAGGGCTGAGTGTGGCCAAGGTGCTGCTGCTGGCGGGGAGCAGGTAGGAGGACGGGTCCAAGGCAGGGAGCAGGAGCTGTTGTGACAGCCCTGGAACACAGGCAGAGCGCAGAGTGGGCGGGAGAGCAGGGAGGGCTCGGGCAGAGAAGCTGCAGTTGCCTGCAGATCTGGCCGCCATCCTCACAGAGCCCTGCAGGATCCAGCCCTCCCAGGCAGGGGGTCTGGCCTCAGTGTGCTACGGCAGGAAACCTTTTAGAGTACTCCTGGACCCTCGAGGGCGTTGGGCTGCAGTGGTCTAGATGGTGGGTTGGTGGTCAGTTGTGTTCTGACGCCCTTTCTTCAGGGCCCAGTGCAGGGTGGGCTGGGACAGCGCCTTCTGGTCAGGAGCTGCACTCCAATAGGAGTGTGGGATGCATGCCTGGAGTGGGTGACAGGGCCTGACACGCTGCAGTGTGTATTCTTCAGACAAGGAGAAAGGAGGAGAGTCCGCCCTGAGTCCTGAGAGTCCAGCTGTGGGCCAGGGCTCAGAGCTCCTCCAGCCCTCCGCCTCCAGCCCTTGAGGGAGAGGCCCCTGTGTCTTGCCCACGGACAAGCAGCTTGCCTGCAGTCAGAGTTCACTGTTCAGAGGCAGCCCTTCCTCAGGACTAGGGCCGGGCTAAGCCAGCTCCGGGTGGGCAGCAGGCACCCCTCCCCGGCCATTCGGCCTCACGTCTGGCCTTCCCTCAGCGCCGGGGGCACCGGGGTGCTGCTGAATGTAGACCGCGTGGCCGAGCTGCTGGAGGAGCTAGGCTACCCGTCCGTCCAGGTGCGGGGCCTGGCGGACTCCGGCTGGTTCCTGGACAACAAACAATACCGGCGCTCCGACTGCATTGATACCATCAACTGTGCGCCCACAGAGGCCATCCGCCGTGGCATCAGGTGCCCGGGGGCACCCCATGCCAAAACCCCATCTTGTGCAAAGGGCCTGGGGTGAGGTGGCATCTTACCGTCCCCAAGGTCGCAGCCTAACCTGTGACTGTGGCTGCAGGTACTGGAATGGGATGGTCCCGGAGCGCTGTCAGCGCCAGTTCAAGGAAGGAGAGGAATGGAATTGCTTTTTTGGCTACAAAGTATACCCGACCCTGCGCTGTGAGTGCCGGTTCAGATGAGGCATTTGGGAAGTGGTGGGGTATCCTGAGCTGTGCTCCACAAAAGTGGTCGCGCCTACAGCACGGCACAGTCATTCTTACCTGGGCTATCATGATTTTAGCACTGTTGGTCCCAAGCAAACTAGCACTGTTTGCGGTGGCATCAGAGCCAAATTCACAAGCTTTCTTTCTGTACTTTGGGGCCACCAAACAGTTCCCCCAGCCCCGCTTTCCAAAGAATAGTGAGGTCCCATGCCAGGGAACAGTGTCACCAAGAGAGCTGCTGAGAGCAGCTGCGGGGAGAGTGGGGTTTCAAGAGTCCTTTAAGGAAGAATAATCAAGAAAGAAAAGAAAGAAAGAAAGAAAGAAAGAAAGAAAGAAAGAAAGAAAGAAAGAAGGAAGGAAGAGGGGGGACTGAGGTGTAGCTTAGTGTAGCATGCTTATCTGGCATGTTGGGGGCAGAGGTTGTTCATCAGAACCAGATAAAGAAAAAGAGAGAAAGAA
This sequence comes from Psammomys obesus, assembly GCF_907164565.1. NCBI lineage: Eukaryota > Metazoa > Chordata > Mammalia > Rodentia > Muridae > Psammomys > Psammomys obesus. The sequence continues at coordinate 15,496,403 of NW_026596131.1, read as the reverse complement.
AGAACAAAGGCACAGGATCCTGGCCTGCGGGGGGGGGGGGGGGGGGGCAGTTGTCAGGAGCAGGGCGGGGTCTGAACCCCAGAGGCAGGCCAAGCTGAGCGCCTCTAACTCCCAGGTCCAGTGTTCGTGGTGCAGTGGCTTTTCGACGAGGCCCAGCTGACCGTGGATAACGTGCATCTCACTGGGCAGCCGGTCCAGGAGGGCCAGTGGCTCTACATCCAGAACCTGGGCGGAGAGCTGCGTGGCACGCTCAAGGACGTGCAGTGAGTGTGTGCAAGGGACCTGGGCTGGGCGGCTCGTGTGCTCCTACCAAGCCATTCACTGAAAGATATAGGTCTTGAGGCCAGGCCAGGAGGCACTTAGGGGACAGAGACAGGCAGATTTCCGTGAGTTCAAGGCCAGCCTGGTCACGCAGTGAGACCCTGACTAGGTAAGTAAATAAAATAGAGGGCTCATAGGTCATAGGTCACCAGGCATAGTGCTAGCCTAGCACACACAAAGCGCTGGGTTTAATCCCCAACATCACATACCCCCAAACACATTGATGCCTCCCCATAATCCCAGCATCTGGGAAGACATCCTTGGCCACATAGCTAGTTTGAGGCAGCCTGGACTGCATGAGGCTAAAAAAGAAAAAAAAAAAAAAATGGCAAAAGAGTCATGTCTTCAGGATAGCCTCCTGCTTCTGCCAAGCAGACCCCGGCTGGGTGAGGTATGCATGAGGCAGGTTTTGGAGGCCCAAAGGGCATGGGTCAACATGAAGCATGTGGGTACTGGAGCCAAGGCCAGGGCAGATGAGTGGCTGGTAGACACAGCAAAAGGAAGGGTTGGCCGTCTGGGAAGGTTAGGAAGGGTTGGCTGTCTGGGAAGGGTTAGGCTGTGGGACTCAGGCGGGTTGTCTCCCCACCAGGGCCAGCTTCGCCCCTGCCTGCCTCTCCCACGAGCTCATCATCCGGAGGTCAGTGTCCCGTGTGGCTTCTGGGTAGCCTCGTGGTACTAATGCCACAAGCCTTGAGGGGCCTCCCAAACCAGGAGCCACCTCTGGCTCTGTGGGAAAGGTTTCTTCCTGAGCCCCCCAAAGCGGCTACACCGCTGAGCCTGGACTGAAACACACCCCATCAATGACAGCGTTGGCCTTGCTGACTCAGCCTTCTTCCTGCAGCTACTGGACGGATGTCCAGGTGAAGGGGACCTCACTGCCCCGGGCACTACACTGCTGGGACCGCAGCTTCCACGACAGCCACAAAGCCAGCAGAACTCCCCTCAAGGGCTGCCCTTTCCACCTGGTGGACAGCTGCCCCTGGCCCCACTGCAACCCCTCCTGCCCGACCATCCGGGACCAGTTCACAGGGCAGGAGATGAACGTGGCTCAGTTCCTCATGCACATGGGCTTCGATGTGCAGACGGTGGCCCAGCAGCAGGGGATGGAGCCCAGCAAACTGCTAGGGATGCTGAGCAGTGCAAACTAGACGGGCTGCTGGAGGAGGAGGTGCTGGGAGGCTGGCCTGTTTGCTGTCCCAGGGTAACTCGCCTCTACTTCCAGGCCCTCCGGCTGCTCCCAGGACCCACCTGGGTGTGGACACCTGCCTGACCGCCTGTGCTCTCCCACTGCCTTCAGGAGGCCTGTCCAGAGCCCTGCCGCCTGGGACCCTTGCCACCCCACATGTTTCCCTAGTCCCCGGCTCAGCTTGGGGAGGGGCCAGAAGCGAAGCAAGCACTGGATCCCTGAGCCCAGCGCTCAGATGGTCCCTCCAGCCCCAACTGATCATGCTCTTTTGTATTATTTTATAAAGTGACTTTTTTATTACTTTAAATTTTAAAAAATAGAAAATAAGAAATATATGATGGATGATATTGTTTTGTAACATATTTTTTTTCTTAATAATTAAAAAAAAAAAAAGATAACAGAAGCTGTCCCTGAGGCTTGTTTATTTTAGTACATAGCTCTGGCTGTTTTGGAACTCAGACACCAGCCTGCCTCTGCTTCTCAAGTGTTGAGGTGAAAGGTGTACTGCCACCACACCAAGCAGGTTTTCTTTTATAAATTATCTCATTTTATGTGTATGAGTGTCATCTGTCTGTCTGTCTCTATGTGCAGGGCACACACGAGTGGTGCTCACAGAGGTCAACTGAGGGCGTCAGGTGCCCTGGAACTAGAGGGTGCTGGGAAGGCGGCTCAGTGGGTAAAATATTCAATATACCAACAGGAGGACAAGTTGGGTATGGTGGTGGCACCCAGCGCCCAGGAGGCAGAGGCCTGCAGATCTCTGTGAGCTCGAGGCCAGCCTGGTCTACAGAGTGAGTTCCAGGCCAGCCTGGTCTACAGAGCAAGTTCCAGGCCAGCCTGGTCTACAGAGCGAGTTCCAGGAAAACAAAAACCAACCAAACAAACAAACGAGAAACAAAGTGGACCATAGTTCAGTCCCTAGCACTCACGTGAGAGGCTGGGTGTGGTGGCACATGTGTAATCTGGGCTTGGGGGGGGGGGTGAGGACCCTCGGCTCCCCCAGGCTTGCTGGCCAGCTTGGCCTAATCAAGAGGCCCAGGTCCTGTGAGAGAAAGACGCTATCTCAAAGAAGCACACAGCTTGTGGTGGCACACACCTGTGACCACTAGGCAGGTGGATCACCGTGAGTTCAAGGCCAGCCTGGCTTACATAGTGAGCTCCAGACCAGCCAGGGCTACACAGCGAGACCCTGTCTCAAAAGACAAACAAACCAAAAAACAAAGACATGGAAAATAACCACCCGTCTCTGTGGTTAAGTATTCTCGGCTCTTTTGGAAGGCTTGGGCTAAAGTTCCCAGCACTCACACTGGTGAGCCACGGGTGCCTTTAACTTCAGGTCCATGGGCTCTGCAGGCATGCTCACCCGTGTGTTCACACTCATGAGGATACATGCACACACACAGAAACAAAAATATTTAAAGAAAACAAAATGGTAGATTGTTTGAGGAATGACACCAGTGTCACCCTTTGGCTTTTGCATGCACACGTGTGTCCCCCCGCCACACACACACACACACACACACACACACACACACGCACACGCACACGCACACACACACACATGAAGGAGCATACACCTGCGTGCACACAAAAAAGCAAGTAGGAGGCAAAGAGATGGCTCAGTAGACAAAAATGCTTGCTGCCAAGACCAAGTGCCTGAATTCCTGAATTTAATACCAGGATTCCACACAGGGAAACTGAGAACTGATTTCTGAAAGCTGTTTTTATTAACTTATTTTTATGGTTGTTTTTTTTTTTTTTTTTTTGAGACAGGGTTTCTCGGTGTAGCCATGGCTGCCCTCACTCTGTAGACCAGGCTGGCCTTGAACTCACAGAGATTTGCCTCCCCCTGCCTCCTGAGTGCTGAGATCAAGGGTGTACGCCACCATCCAGCTGAAAGCTGTTCTCTTACTTCCACATGAGACAGACAGACAGACACACACACACACACACTCTCTCTCTCTCTCTCTCTCAATGAAGTGTAAAAAAGCATATTTTGGTCCATGTCTTTAATCCTAACACTTGGGAGCAGAGGCAGGCAGATCTCTGTGAGTTCAAGGCTAGCCTACACACTGAGTTCCAGAACAGCCAGGACTATACCTAGAGAAACCCTGTCTCGAAAACAAATTTTTCATACATAAACATTAAAAAAGAAAATGAAGCCGAGCATGGTGGTGCATGCCTTTAGTCCCAGGACTGAGGAGGCAGAGGCAGGCAGATCTGTGTGAATTTGAAGCCAGCCTGGTCTACAAGGTGAGCTCAGGACAGCTGGGACTACACAGAGAAACCCGTGTGTATGCATATATGTGTGTGTGTGTGTGTGTGTGTGTATGTATGTATATATGTGTGTATATATATATATATATATATTTATATATATATATATATATATATATATATATATTTTAAGCCAAAATAAAACAAAAAAGTAACTAGGAATGCCTAGTGCAATCTGGAATGAGGGGCCAGAGAGATGGCTCAACAGTTAAGAGTACTTGCTGTTTTCCTGGACTTGGGGAGGGGCATGGGAGGAGATGAGGGAGGGAGGGTAGGATTGGGTGGGAATAAGGTATGGGGCTACAGCTGGGATACAAAGTGAATAAACTGTAATTAATATAAAAATTTTTAATTAAAAAAAAAAAGAGTACTTGCTGCGTTTCCAGAGGACCTGGGTTCAGTTCCCTGAACCACAAAGTTTTATAACCGTCTATCATAGCTCCAAGTCCACTCTCTTCTGGCTGCCAACGGCCACGTGTGCATGTGGTGCCCATGATCCAGGCTGGCCTTGAACTCAGAGATCTGCCTGCCTCTGCCTCCTCAGTGCTGGGATTAAAGGAATGGGCTACCAAGCCAGGTGGTGGCCTTTAATCCTAGCGCTCAGGAGGCAGAGGCAGGCGGATTCCTGTGAGTTCCAGTCCAGCCTGGTCTAATGAGTAAATTGGGAGTTGGTGGGAGGTGATGTAAAAAAAAAAGTATGATCCACCACCATTCATTTGAAGTAGGAGGATCCAGTTTTGTTTTGTTTTTCGCTGTGTAGCCCTGGCTGCCTTGAACTCACTTTGTAGACACTCACAGAGATGTGCCTGCCTCTGCCTCTGCCTCTGGAGCTCCGGGATCACAGGCATGCTGGGCTTAATCCAGATTTTTTTGAGGTGGGAATATTCTCCTTTAATCTGAGCAACCTATCAAAAGGACATGGGAGAAGGAAGCTTTCTCTCTGCCTGTTTACCCTCACTCTTCATAGGCAAGCAGGCTTGGGGATTCCGTCTGCGGGATTCTGGTGTATACTGAAGAGCAGCCTAGACATTCAACCTGGATTCTTAGACAGTTCATTGGCAGACAGCCATTGCTGGACTAGCTGGATCCCAGCCCCCAGCAAGCTGCTGTAATACATTCTATATGTCTGATTTTAAAAACAAACAAACAAACAAACAAACAGACCTGAAGACCTCGGCAGACACTGCACCTCAGTAACACATGGTATGTTTAGAGATCTCATGAATGTCTTAGATCTGGTGACCAGTGTTTCTCCTTTCGCAGAGAACACTGCCTAGGACAAATGTTTGTGACGCTAAGAACCCTGGGAAGACTGTTGGGTAATAAGATACTCCATCCATCTTTATGGTTGACTTCCATATGATTCATCTGCTGTTCCCCCTCAGTCTTCCTGCTACAAGCTTTTAGTTTGGAATCAAGACATACCGAGGGATACTCTGTCAAACCCTTGGCTTGGACTCCTGAAAACACCAGTGTCACTGTAACAGGGCCCATACCTTAGCACAACTTACTCCATGATGCAAGTGCCATTCAAGCTGACAAACTCAACATATAGACAGTACTGCATGCCAGGGTACGCCCATAGTTCCAGGAAAGCCTACAGAAGCCTTGCTTCTGGCTAACTGTTGTTAACTGAAGCATGTCAAGCCAGGACGTGGTTTTTGTGCTTGAAAGGCCTGGGGCTACACTGGGATCCCAAACCTTTGGTGTGGTCACCAGCTGCCTCATAAAGTTTGAGCAGTGTTCTCTGGAGACCCCACCACAGTCACAAAGTACAAAACAAGGGTGTGGCCCACTCCAGTACAAAACATAGTGTACACGCAGGTCCTGCGCAATGTCTAATTCCCCATCCTAGGTGCACAGCCATGCTTAAAGAGCTTCACAGTGCAGCTGGGTGGCTGTGTACACCTGTAATCCCAGCAGAGGCAGAGGCAGGTCCCTCAGCTTTAGGCCAGTCTGGTCTACAGAGTGAGTCCAGGACAGCCAGGACTACACAGAGAGACCCTGTCTCAAAAACCAAAAACAAACAAGCAAAAAACAAACAAAAAAGGCTACACAGTGTACCTTGGGAAAAAGTGGGAAACTTGAACACCGATGTGTGTGTTTCACGTGTGCAGCGCGCGCATGCCTGGTGCCGGCGCTGGATTCCTAGGACTGGAGTTACAGAAAGTTGTGAGCAGCCACGGGGGTGTGGGAATCAAAGCCTGGTCTTCTGTGAGGGCAGCTGACATTCTTACCTGTTAGATCACTCTCCAACTCCCAGTCCAGAAATGTTTGGGTGGGTTCTCTAGGGGGATAGCACTATGCTCCGGAGATGCCTGTGGACATATTAGCAGAATTAAATAATTGTGAGAGCAAATCACACAACATTAACACTGGAAAGCACCTGTCTGGTGTCACAGAGGCCCAGTGCTCTGCCTACAGCTACAAAGACAACCGACAGACAGACAAACAGACTCAGTCTTGATCCTCGGTGAAGGGCACACAGACGCTTGTTATGCTGCTTGACTCTTCTGTAGATCTGATTTTTCCACTTGTAAGTTGAAGAGTGTGAAGATCTCTCAGCAGGTAGTAAACATGGTTGGCTCTGGGTAAAAGATTGTGGGTTTCCTTCCCTTTCTTTTATTGACTGGGCTTGAACAGGTACCAATTATGTAGCTGTAAAAAAAGAAATGGTTTTTTTTTGTTGTTGGTTTTTGTTTTGATTTGTTTTTGTTTTGTTTTTTGTACAAAGAAAAATGTTAGAAAGGAGGACCTCAGCAGTTAGGAGCACTGGCTATTCTCAGAGCACATGCGCGTGGGAGCTCACAACACGGATGCACACATATTCAGGCAGGCAAAATACTTAGAGAGACATAAAACAAAAATAAATAAATCCTAGCCAGATGTCAGTACAGCCACTCGATCCTAGCACTGCAGAGGCATACAGAGCTCTGCGGGTTCAAAGCCATCCTGGTCTACATAGTGAATTCCAGAATAGCTAGGGCTACATAGAGAGACCCTGTCTCAAAGAAGCTAAGAAGACAGCGGAAGAGGGCAAGGAAGAGGATGAGGAGGAGAAACTGCTCACAGCCCAGCTTCAGAGACAGCTCTTCGGTTAAGAGAACTTGTTGCTTTTGCAAGGACCCTCTAGGCTCCATTCCCAGGACACATCTGGTTCACAACCATCCATAACTCCAATCCTAGGCGATCAAGGGTCTTCTCACTTCCACAGATATTATCCATGCACACGGTGCACATAGGCAAAACTTACACTTACATGCATTAAATAAGTAAATAAACAAATATGAGAAAGAGAAGCTCCGGAGCTGGAGATGGCTTAGTGGTTAAGGGTGTTTGCTGTCCCCGCAGAGGTTCAGTTTCCAAGACCTGGTGGCTTGCAACCACCCACAGGCTCACGAAAGGTGCACGCATGTGCACACAGGCAAGCCACTCGTTCACACAAGCTAAGATAAAAACAAATGAGTCTGACTTCAGTTATTTTTAATAAAAAGAAGTTCAAGATCAACTTCAACTACTTAGTGAGTTTGAGGTTAGTCAGGGCTTCATGAGACCTTATCTCCAAAATAAATGGAATGAATGAATGACTAAATAAATACATGAAAAACAAACAAAACCAGAGCTGACGGTTATTTCTTCTTTGGAGCCCCCTCCAACTCTCAGGAATTCTTTCTCATTTTATTTTTAAATTAATACATCCATCTCTGTTCTGTTGAGGCAGGCCAGGTGACGCAGGCCTACAAAACAACAATAAAGAAAGCTTCCTGCTCTCTCTCCACCTCCCTGCAACCTTCCCCTAGCACAGGAGACCCAGAGGGTGCCTGATGCCTTCCCTGTGATCCCGGGAGGGGAAGCCTGGGCTCTCCGTCCCGTCCAGCCCCTCCCCCCACTGTACTGACTACATTGACGGACGCAGGAGGTGGGTGGTCATCCACGGGCTGACCAGTCGTCCTGACAGGGGCTCTTTGGGGGATGCGGGGCTCAGATGTCCCTCCAGAACGGGAACCAGCGTGCAGGCTGCTATTCCGGGGCTCTGATCAGGCTGTTTATTTATAGCGCTGGGGGAGGGCTCCCAACCCAGGCAGCGGAGAGCTGCTGTGCTGTAATGTCACTGTTAGCAGGGCCACTGCGGACTGCCAGCACCTGCCGCTGCCGCAGAGGACAGAGGTCTCTGGGCTGCCTGGCGCCCGCCGTGTGAGGCTGGGAGGGAGCGACCCCGATGGGCAGCACCATGGAGCCCCCGGGGGGTGCGTACCTGCACTTGGGCGCCGTGACCTCCCCGGTGGGGACGGCCCGAGTGCTGCAGCTGGCCTTCGGCTGTACCACCTTCAGTCTGGTTGCTCACCGAGGCGGTTTTGGGGGCGTCCAGGGCACTTTCTGCATGGCGGCTTGGGGCTTCTGCTTCGCCTTCTCGGTCCTGGTGGTAGCCTGTGAGTTCACCAGGCTCCACAGCTGCCTGCGCCTCTCCTGGGGTAACTTCACCGCGGCCTTCGCCATGCTGGCCACTCTGCTGTGCGCCACGGCCGCCGTCATCTACCCTCTGTACTTCACGCGGCTGGAGTGCCCGCCCGAGCCCGCGGGGTGCATGGCCCGGAATTTCCGCCTGGCTGCCAGCGTCTTCGCGGGCCTCCTCTTCATGGCCTACGCTGCTGAAGTGGCCCTGACGCGGGCGCGGCCCGGTCAGGTGGCCAGCTACATGGCTACAGTGTCTGGGCTCCTTAAGATCGTCCAGGCCTTCGTGGCCTGCATCATCTTCGGGGCGCTTGTTCACGAGAGCCGCTACGGGCGCTACATGGCCACACAGTGGTGTGTGGCTGTCTACAGCCTGTGCTTCATAGCCACGGTGGCTGTGGTGGCCCTGAGTGTCATGGGACACACAGAGGGCCTGGGCTGCCCCTTTGACCGCCTGGTGGTGGTGTACACCTTCCTGGCCGTGCTGCTGTACCTCAGCGCTGCGGTCATCTGGCCAGTCTTCTGCTTTGACCCCAAGTACGGAGAGCCAGCGCGGCCCTCTGACTGCCCCCGAGGCGGCTGCCCATGGGACAGCCAGTTGGTGGTGGCCATTTTCACCTACGTCAACCTGCTCCTGTACATCGCCGACCTCGCCTACTCCCAGAGGATCCGCTTCGTGCCCACCTTGTAGCCTGCAGCAAAGGCCCGCCTGCTCCTCTCTCTGGCTGAACCTTCAGCCCCGCAAGGTGAACCAAGACATAAAGAAGCAAGAGGGAGGTTGGGGTTAGGTGATTCTGCTCTTGGACTTCTGGCAGCAGGAGGGGAGGCAAAGAGGAAGGGCAGAGGGGCAGTAGGCCCTCCCCACGAAGGGTGGAGGGTGGCTGATGGGCTCCCGTTCTTCCTAGCCTTGCCTCTCAGTTTCCTGGCCAGCCCTGGGCTCAGTGCTAGTCTCCATAGCAAATGGGAACTTTCAGGGCATGCGCTGTTGTCATCATCTTGCAGATGGGCGCAGCAAAGCTAGATGGACTTCTGGGGTGGGCTGGATTCACTTGAGACAACATTTAGCTGTGGTGATGTAAGTTAGAAGCCGGGCTGTTTCCTGAGGTTGAAATTGGTGAAAAACAAGCCAAGAATGCCAAGGCCAGGCCGCTGGAAGAATGTTGGAGAAGGGCCCCTTCCTTGCCTGAAGAGAAGGTTTCTAGAACCCTGGAGGGCGGTTGTGATTGCTGTAGAGAGACCTGGTAACGAGCGCAGGCCTCACCTGTGTCTAAGCTTATCCAGACGGCCACAGCCTCGGAGACAGAGAAAAAACCATGCTGCGGTCCCCAGCAGCCTGACAGAGACAGGGCTTCCCAGATGCCCACCACAAGATGATGGTCTCCTGACGGTGACGGGGCTTCCCGGATGCCAGAGCAGACCCAGAAGCCTCCGATTAGCCAGCTGTTCCTGAACGCCAGGGCTCGTCAGCACTGTCAAGCCAGCGTCTGTGGGAGAGCCCAGGCTGGACTAACCCAGGGAAGTCCTTCAGCCCATCAGCCGACTGTCCCTCAGGCCTCCTGCAGAAAATAAAAGGTGGATGTTTGTTTTCAACTGGCCTGCTCCCTTTTCTGGCTACCCACACCAGGCCCACTGAGTCACCGCTGCTCAGGGCTATGGTAGAGTGCACCACTTAAGCCACCTTCTCACTGCATGCTCTGGGAAAGGACCTGAACCAGGTCATTCCGGGAGGATTTGTCCTCTGGGGTACTTCGAGTCCTCCGATACAGGCAAGGCTAGGCTTTGTCTGGGCCTTCTGGAAAAGAGACATGTTAGAGTGGCTCAGAAGGCCAAATGCAAAGAAGGAATTTTGGCTCATCCTCTTCTTTCCTAGAGGCGCCCAAAGCTCCATACGGAGGTTAGCAGGACCCAGATCACAGGTAGAGAGGACTGTGGCACCCTCTGAGCAGTGGAGCCAAGAACATTTAGACTCGGGGCTCTGAGCCTGGCCCTGTGTGGAACTGTGTGGCCCTTGCCAGCCAGCTGGAGAGGGCACGCTGGGTCAGCCAACAAACTGAGTTAGTCTTCTTGGATGGGGGCATAGGCAGCTTCTGGGTCTGCAGGTGCCCGAATAACGAAAGTGCTGAGCACCAGAAGGCCACGACATCAGGGAGCCAAGGGGCAAGAGAATGTCAGCCACCCTCATCCTGTCTGGAGAGGGGCGCTCCTGCTTCTCGACGCTATCTACAGTATTACTCATGTGTGACGTATGTGTTGGGGGGCACCACACTTCATGGGTGGAGGTCAACAGACAGCCTTGTGGACTTTTTGTCTCTTCTACCTTACATGGTTTGGGAGAACCAGCTCAAGTCGTTAGGCTGTAGAAGCAAGATTTTTTTTTAAGGTTTATTTATTTATTATGTATACAATGGTCTGCCTGCATGTACACCTACAGGCCAGAAGAGGGCACCAGATCTCATTATAGATGGTTGTGAGCCACGATGTGGGTGCTGGGAATTGAACTCGGGACCTCAGGAAGAGCAGCCAGTGCTCTTAACCACTGAGCCATCTCCCCAGCCCCATCCGGCCCTCTTTTGTTTTTCCTTTTTCTTCTTCTCCCCTTCAGACAGGGTTTCATAATGTAGCCAAGCCTGCCTTCCACTGGGCATCCTTTGCCTCATCTTTCCCGGACTGGGGTGACAGGTATGTGACACCTCACCAAATTTGACTGTTTTTTGGGGGCGGGCTGAGGGTCCCTCTCCTTCTTTCACTAGCAAAACCTCTGAGATGAGGCTTCTGTCTCTGAGTCCACATGTGTTCTCACTGTGCGGCATCGTGTCCAACCTAAGGTGGTCCTGGGGGAAGGTGGAGGAGAGAGCTCAGACTCCAGAGGAGAACGGGAGAACGGTTTCGGGGCTCCCGGACCACAGGGCTGTCATTCTTCGGTGTTTGGGGCGTTGCTCCTTATTACTGTAAGACAGGTATTATTTTATGCGCACAACTTTTGCTTGCGTGCATGTACGTGCGCCTTTGCATAGCTGTTGACTGTGGAGTTCACAGGCGTGTCACGTCCTCTAGAAAAGGTGTTCTGGATAGCGTTAGCTGCCGTACGGATGCTGGGAACAGAATCCAGGTCCTCTGCAAGGGCAACGTGCTCTTCAGCACTGAGCCGGCTCTCTAACCCGGAGTAGCTGAACTAGGGGGCTGGGCTTAGAAAACTGAACTTCCTGGCCTTGTGCATAGGTTTCCCAGCCTTTTGTTAGAGCTGAGTAGCAAACTGGCCACCCAGACATCTCCAGGGAGCCTCCGGTGAAGGTCACTATGGTCAAGAAGAAGGGACAGAAATCCAGACCTTGCAGGCTGTAAACTTCCTAAGGATTTTGAAATTACTTTCTAAAGCAGCTTGTCTTTATCTAACAGAACAGAAAAAAAAAAAAAATAAGCAAGCCACCTTTAATGGGAGTCGGGGGATTGGAATCACGTTACTTTGGGGGAGCAGATGGGCCCTGAGTACCCAGGGCACAGTATCCCTAAAACCCATGGGTGGGGAGCTGGGTGTTGTAGGATGGAGGAGGTGCGGGAAGCCACGGGCCTGTGGCTGCAGAAGGCGCCTGCAGAGGAACAATTGCTATGAGACAACAGCTGGAGTAGGGTAGCCCTGGCTCTTGGTGTACTGATCTGCATCCGCAACTACCGTCCACTTCAGGGAGGGAGCAGGGAGGCGCGTCGGCACTGGTTGGAGTATGACGCAATGCACAAGGCTCCGGCTGCAGCTCTGGATTGGCTGAGGTAGAGTGGGCGGGGCCGGGGCTCGGATGCCGCGTGGCGGATACAGAGGGCTGGGCCCAGGCGCGTCTGGTTGCGCTCGGGTGGCTACGCTGTGGGTAGCGGGTCTCCCGGGATGGGACTCCTAGAATGAAGGCTTAGAGGATGAGGATCCTAGGACCTAGGCGGCGGACTGGGGACTTGAATGCTGAGGGTGCTCTGGAATCGGGGCTTACAGTCAGTTGCTTCCCTGGGCTCCCTGAGCCATTTGCAGGGGGCTCAGAACCTTCAGCTGCAGGACAGGCAAACCAGCTCTGGGAGGCCGATGGTGGTGGTACGGGATGTGGAGGGGGCTGGCACAACTTGCCAGCCCAGCCAGCGGAGGAGCAAAGTGGAAATTAAGCAGGCTGGGATGGGGCGGGGGGGGGGGGCGCGGACCTGGCTGCCAGGCACCGTACCTGGTCCTACCCATCCGACGCAGGGCTTAGCTTTCCATTCTGTCCATCTAGTTCGCAGGAACGCTGTGAAGGCTGTGGGTGCTGGACCTCCAGACATGAGCGTGGGCTTCATTGGGGCAGGGCAGCTGGCCTTTGCCCTAGCCAAGGGCTTCACAGCAGCAGGTAGATTCCTCTGGGGCCAGGGAGGGTGCTAAGGTAGAGTGTCCGGGTTAGTGGCCTCAGTCCTCTGGGAAATGGCAGCTGCCATATGTTTAGGGTTGCTGCCCTAAAGGGGATGAGAGGCTAGAACTAGCTATGAGAGAGGAACTCTGTCCCCTACAGGTGTTCTGGCTGCTCACAAGATAACGGCCAGCTCCCCAGACATGGACCAAGCCACGGTGTCTGCCCTCCGGGTAGGTGCCAAGCAGACAGAAAGCCTGAATGTCTTTGGGACTCAGGTTAGGTGTGCAGCACACTGTGAGGGTCAGGGTGGAGAGCAGCCGCCTACTCCAGAGGGAGAAGCAGACCGGCATGGGGACGCTCCAGAGGCTGATTCCCTGCCCTGTCATGAGCCCAGCTGGCAGGGGAGGGTGCTAGTCTGGAATGGGGCTACCTAGAGGGGGGTTGAAGGAGCCCTTCCAAAGGCCACACGGCAAGGGGACTGGACAGTTGGCTAGAAGAGGTGGTGGCTAGAGTCTGCTGCGGCTCGGCCGGGAGTTCAGGCCAAGGGTGTGGGAGCAGGCTCCCAGCGTGAGCCCACCACCCACATCTGGAAGGCAGGCAGCTGTGGAGCATGCGGCCATGACAGCCGTCTGTGGTTTAGAAGGCTGCGGTGTCCCTTTTCTACTTCAGAGGGGACACACTCCAGGGCATAGTGCTTTTTCCGTTTCATCCAGCAGCCTTTAGGCTTCTGTACTCACAGGGTCTCAGCTTTGTGGGTGGATGGCCCATGAGGTGAGCTGAGTCTCCTTGCACCTCTGCAGAGGATAGGGGTGAACCTGACACCCCACAACAGGGAGACCGTGAGCCACAGTGATGTGCTCTTCCTGGCTGTGAAGCCACACATCATCCCCTTCATCCTGGATGAGATCGGGGCTGACATCGAGGACAGGCACACTGTGGTGTCCTGTGCGGCCGGCGTTACCATCAGCTCCATTGAAAAGGTGGGTGTCATGGGCCAGACCGCTGGCTGCCAAGTGGGTGGAGCCTGTGGTAGGAGCTCTGCGGGGGGGGGGGGGGTACTTCTTCACCTGTGTGCAGGGCATGGCAGCCCGGCCCACAGCAAGCGCTCAGGAGATGCTCAGCGGGGGAGGCAGGTCCACACTCACCTCCATGCCTGGGATGGGGACAGCGGCAAAGCCAGAGTGACAGAGCTGCCTTCTCTTCCAGAAGCTGACGGCGTTCCAGCCGGCTCCCAAAGTCATCCGCTGTATGACCAACACCCCGGTCGTGGTTCGGGAGGGCGTCACTGTGTATGCCACGGGCACTCACGCCCGGGTGGAGGACGGCAGGCTGGTGGAGCAGCTCATGGGCAGCGTGGGCTTCTGCACAGAGGTGGAGGAGGACCTGATAGATGCCGTCACGGGGCTCAGCGGCAGTGGCCCTGCCTACGTGAGCGCTGGAGCAGTGGGGGGCGGGCGGGCAGGGCTGTGGGCAGGTCCCCGGGACCAACCGTGGCTGAATGCACTCTCCCACAGGCTTTCATGGCCCTGGATGCGCTGGCTGATGGTGGAGTTAAAATGGGACTTCCCAGGCGCCTGGCAGTCCGCCTTGGGGCCCAGGCCCTCCTGGTTAGTGGTTTGAGATACGTGGAGCTGTTCCTTCCGCAGTGCAAATTGGCATCCTGGGAACAGATGAGTGGGGGAGTCCGCAGGTGCTCTGGTGGCTGAGGCCTGGACTCCGGAGAGGCAGGAGTGTGCCCTACCACTGTCATTCCATCTTCCTTGTCACAGGGGGCAGCCAAGATGCTGTTGGACTCAGAACAGCATCCGGGCCAGCTCAAGGACAATGTCTGCTCTCCCGGGGGAGCCACCATCCATGCCTTGCATGTGCTGGAGAGTGGTGGCTTTCGCTCCCTGCTTATCGACGCTGTGGAGGCCTCCTGCAGCCGCACCCGGTAGGCTTTCGGCGTCCCGCTTCCCAGCCGCCCACTCCAGCACACCAGCGCCCTGGCTTCAAAGGCGTCAATGAAGTGATTCACTTAGCAGATGCCACTGCGCCCCGTCCAGGCCCTGGGCAGGATTTTGGAAGCTTTATGGTTTCCAGGTTACAACATGCAATCCTGTAGCTCTTTTCCATTGTCCTGTGAGAAGGGGCGTCTATGAGGGTCTGTAGACCTTCTGTGGTCCTGCCATGCAGCCTTCATTCAGTCTCATCACCAAGGCCAGGGAACCAGGCTAGAAGGACGGCTGGGCAGTTTAAGGGGCCTGGCCCGGCACCTTCTTCACATCCTTTTCCAGGTTAAGCAAGTTAGCTAAGATGGCAGCATGTTGGCAGCAAGATAGCCTGGTGAGAGTTGAAGGAGACATGTCCAGGTTTGCTCAGTTGGTGAAAGCAGAGCCAAGGCTGGAATCACTGTCCCAGGCTCCTGTCTGCAGGGTAGACCACCAGCCTTTCTCGCCAGTGTCCACCTTCTAGTACAGATGCCTAGAGAAGTCTTGAGCGAAGGTCCGAAAGGCTTGCACATGGGACCTAGCCACTTAGCATGGCCCAGAAGCAAGACAGAAGCAGGACCCTGCCACACACTGGGCAGTGACAGTTTAGAGCTAGGTGTGCTGAGGCCCCTTGATGGTTGATATTGTGCCAGGGTGACCCTGAGTGACATGAGCAGTGGCCATGCAGCTGTATAGGCAAAGGGAGGGTGTGAGTATGAGATGCCCAGAAACGGGGTGCCCACCAAAACTGCTGCTGGAAGTGTGGGTTCTGGGAGAAGGCGGCGTCATCGTCCTCAGATCCGGCGTCTCACTGCTTTTCTAGGAAGCTGCAGACCATGGCTGATCAGGAAACCGTCTCCCCTGCTGCCATAAAAAAGACCGTACTGGACAAGGTGAAACTGGACCCGTCTGCTGGGGCCTCTCTGTCTGCCTCTGGCCATGTGAGGCAGGCGCCCTGCAGCCTGGTCCCAGCAGGCAAGGAATGATTTGTCCGCCCACCTGCCTCCTGCTCTGGTTCTCTCTCTCTTTCTCTCACTATCCTGCCCTGCTCTTTCTTTTTAAAAGCAGGGTTTTGCTATGTAGTTCAGGTTAGCTTTGAACTCTCAGCCCCCCTCTCCAGTTTCCCAAATTCTGGGATTATGGGAGTGTCAGCATACTAGGTTTGATGTTGCCAAGATTCGGACTTAAGGGCTTAGAGCGTGCCCTTGTGTCAACCCCCACATGCACACTGCCTGATTGACTCAGTTCTTCAGTTTCTTCTCTCCTAGCTTGAAGCTTCTGCCCTGGTGTTCTCACACCACACAGACACAGAATATCCCCAGAGCAGGCCCTTGCCCACAGCCAGGACAGCCCAAGGGTCAGCCAGGAAAGGGATCATCACTGACAACCTGAGACCTCCATTTATACTCAGTGCCAGTTCAGGACAGGGCGGGTTTCAGACCTCCACCTCTTCAGCTTCCTCTGGAGCGTAGGCCTGCAGAGCCTTCACTCTCCCTAGTCCCAGGGTCAGCTGGTTTGGCCGTGGCCCCTTCCTGTGATCCACTCACAGGGTCGCCTATCCTTTCTGAGGGCCAGCTAGTCCTAGATATCTGGTACCTCCTTCCAGGGACTTAATCCTCTCTCAGAGAGCCCACCAGGCGATTGGGGGAAACAGCTCAGGTAGCTGATGAAACTCCTGAATACTCACTGACTACTGACTGTCACTTCTCTTCCTATCCTTTCAGTTGAATAAATTTTTTTCATAAAAGCTCTAGTTTTGTCACCTATGGAGAGAGGCCTGCCTACACAGGGGAGGAGCCAGTGATCCGGGGCTCACAAAGCCAGGCTCAAGGTCCCCCGAGAGCAGAGGGCTACGATCTTCAGTGCCTATGTCATAACAAACCTGCCCGGGGATTGGCACCTCAGGCAAGGCTGGCATACTGGCTTGCTGAGCAGCCCCTATTCCTCCCTATAGCCTGATCCAGGCTGCGCAAGGCCAAGTTCCTGCTGAAGAGGAAACTTTTGAGGGGAGTGCTGGGATTTTCCAGATGGACAGAATCAAGGACTATTACACAGAGAAAGCCTACCTCAAAAAAAAAAAAAAAAAACCAGGAGGAAAAAAAAGCATGTACCACTACCACACAGCATTATTTTTTTTCTTCCTTCCTTTCTTTCTTTCTTTCTTTCTTTCTTTCTTTCTTTCTTTCTTTCTTTCTCTCTCTCTCTCTCTCTTTCTTTCTTTCTCTTTCTCTCTCTCTTTCTTTCCTTCTTCCTTCCTTCCTTTCTTCTTTCTTTCTTTTTTGGCTTTGGTTTTCAAGACAAGGTGTGTCCTGGCTGTTTGAACTCCCTCTGTAGACCAGGCTGGCCTTGAGGTCCGCCTGCCTCAGCTGGGATTAAAGGTGTGCACCACCACACCCAGCATATTTGTTGATTTTTTAAAAAAAATTTAATGTGTGTGAATGCTTTTCCAAATGTATGTATATGTACCATGTGAATGTTCACAATTCTTCAACTAGAAGTCACTAAGCATGGAGACAGGAAGACAAGCCACCCCTCACACACCTCAAAAGGTGATATGTTCAAGCTGTCTCAGTTAGGGTTTCTATTGCTGCAATAGCAGGACCAAAAAGCTAGTTGGGGAGGAAAGGTTTTATTCAGCTTGGGGGCCAGAGGAGGGAACTGAATTCCCGGAACTGGAGTTACAGATAGTGATGAACTCCTTGTGGGTGCTGGGAGCTGAGCTCAGTCCTCTGAGGGGTGAGTGGCATCGTCATCCGTCATCCACTCTGTCCTCTGGGACTCGCAGAGAGGAGGGCGCTCCAGGAAGTGACTCAGGTCTACTGATTTATTTATACTATTTATTATTATTATTGATTTTTTTAAGGCAGGTTTGTTTGTTTTTTTTTTTTTTTTTTT
>NW_026596131.1:15475205-15478931 GCF_907164565.1 Psammomys obesus | reverse complement strand
TAGCAGGACCAAAAAGCTAGTTGGGGAGGAAAGGTTTTATTCAGCTTACACTTCCACCAAAGGAGGTCAGAACAGGAACTCAGTCAGGACAGGAACCTGGAGGCAGGAGCTGAAGCAGAGGCCATGGAGGGTGCTGCTTACTGGCTTGCTTCACATGGCTTGCTCAGCCTGCTCTCTTATAGAACCCTGGACCTCACCCAGGGTTGGAACCACTCACAATGGGTGGCCCCTCCCCCATCGATAGCTAATTAAGAAAATGCTTTACCACTGGATCTTACGGAGGCGTTTTCTCAGTCAAGGTTCCCTCCTTTCAGGAAGCTCAGGTTTGTGTTTCAGGCTGACATAGACCAGCCAGCACTCAAACCTTCAGGGAGCCTGAGAGTAGTCAATGCAGAAGAAAGGGCGCACAGGCAAGGCAGGCTTCCTGTGCAGCAGAGCAGGTCACAGGGAAGAGGTTTCCAGGAAACTTCAGAGCAGGCCCTCACTCCCTTTTTCCAGCTTTCCCTGAACAGTTCAGAAGCAGAGGCTTGGAAGAATCCAGCTGTTCTAAGAGACAGTGCTAGAGGATGGGGGCCCAGGAAGTTTGAGCCTTTGCCCAAAAGCTGTCCTGCTGCTATGTGGCAGATGGGTTGCTGGGAAACTTCAAGTAGCACTCAGTGAAGAGAGCCTTGTTTGCTAGACTCACTCAGCCTCTCCGCTAAGGCTCCAGCTCCTCTGTTCTCCAGCACTATTCGCAGAGTGTCCCTGTGTGGGGAGCCAGGAGAGGGTTCTTGAGTAGGTGAGACAGGTCTGCCCTTCACCAATGATCTGCCCGCGCTCCTGGCGTCGTTCTGATATGGGCTCCACTTTCCTTCAGCACCCCTCTGTGAACATGAGCACCTTAGTCTCTGCGTTAGGTGTCAGACCCTATCCGTCCTGAGAAAGACGCTGGAGCCGCCGCCTCAGCGTTAACCCCAAAGCTCAGGGCCCTCTACCCCAAGGAAGCAGCTCCACACCACAGCCCCCCTCACTCAGAAGAGCCCCTGTGGCCCTGGGCGTGTGTGCTCCCAAGCTGCCCCAAGACCAGGTTGCTTTGACTGCTGAGCAAGGTTTGGGGAGCAAGACTCCCGGAGAGTGGAAAACCTTAGTGAAGACGCCTCAAACCCTTTCTCCAATGTGTGAATGAAAGCCAGACCCCACGCTGTGAGGACCTTGTGGTGTGTGTGGGGGGGGGTGGAAACATCAATGGTGCTCAGCTGGGCAGCAGCTGCCCTTTGGGGGCCACCCCAGGACTCATACAGCCTGTGCTTCCTAACACCTGAGCAGGTGGCACCAGGCCAGGGAACCGCAAGAGAACAAGCCCTGCCGGGAACCTGAATGTCCTGCCAGGCTGCCCCTGTGTCGGTGCTCACTCTTCCAGCCCCTTAGAGGGTAGGGGAGCGGCTCAGGCAGGGCTGCTCCCTTGAACCAGCACCTACTGATGAAGATACAGAACACGATGGTGCACAGGCCTTTGGCCTAATGTGTGTGTAATGGAGCATTTGTCCAGCATGCGTAATAACCTGGGTTTGATCCCTAACACTAGAAAAACAAACACCTTGAGGGCTTGCCATGCATGGTGCAAGCCCTGAGTCCCAGTTTTGTTTTGTTTTGTTTTCTTCCCTCTTCTTTAAGACAGGGTTTCCCTGTGCAGCCTTGGCTGTCCTGGAACTAGCTTTGTAGGCCACGCTAGCGTTGAACTCAGAGACCCTCCAGCCTCTGCCTCTCCCAGAGGTGTGTGCAAGTCCCATTACTGCTAAGTGCAAGGGTTTACAGCTAGTCTGGGCAGCACAGTAAGACTGACCTCAGAATACATAAGGAGGGCCTGGAAGCTCAGGCTTGCAGTCCCAGCATTTGGGAGGCTGCTGCTGAGTTTAAGCCTACAGAGCCAGACCCTATCTCACAACTATAACAGAAATAAAGGGTGGTGATAAAGAACAGAAGCCCTGAGGGTGTGTCTTAGTTGGGTTTTATTGCTGTGAAAAGACACCATGACCCTTAGGGCTGCTCACAGTTCAGAAGTTTAGTCCAGTACTGTCGTGACCGGAAGCCCAGCAGTGTGCAGGCAGACATGGTGCTGGAGAAGGAGCTGAGAGTTCCACACCTTGATTCAAGGCAGGAGACTGTGTGCCGTACTGGCTACATGAGAGCCCAAAGCCCGCCCCCACAGCGACACGCTTCTTCCGACACGCCGCACCTCCTCCTAGTGCCACTCCAGGTGAGCAAAGTATCCAAACATAGGAATCCACCAGGGCCATTCCTATGGAAACCACCACAGGGCATATGGACTAATTCTCTGTTCTAAGACTCTGGCTGCACCCAGGGAGAAGTAAAGACACATTCCCAAAGAAATACAGTGTTTTCTTTAAAGGTTTATTTATTGTATGAGTGCTCACATTACAGATGGTTGTGAGGCACTGTGTGGATGCCAGGAATTGAACCCAGGACCTCTGGAAGAGCCGACAGCACTCTTAACCGCTGAGCCATCTCTTCAGCCCAGAAATACAATATAAAGAACTACATCTAGCCGAACAGGGGTGGGGCAGGCCTTAATTCTCAGCACTTAGGAGGCAGAAGGCAGCCTGGTCTACAGAGTGCCAGTAAGAAGCTGGGCCTGGTGGCAAATGGTAGGCAGAGGCAGGAGGAGCTCTGTGTGCTTGAGGCCAGCCTGGTCTACCAAGAGGGTCCGGGACAGCCAGGGCGTCACAGAGGGACCCTGCATCAAGCCGTGTCCTCGTCATGCCTTCATCCGCTCCAGAAGCCCCCGAGCCCGTGTGCCCCCTTTCCCAGCGGCGAAAGGGACCGAGAGTTCAAAACTGGAAATGAAAACCCGACCTCTCCCATCTTCCTTCTTTTTCTTTCCACTTCACTCTGAATTTTCAACAGCAGCGGAGTCTTCCCGCAAGAAGCAGCAGAGACCCCGAAGCAGCTGTCGATGCGGCAGAAAAGGGGGGAATAGACCACTTTTAATGACTGCGCGGCACACTACCTGCAGAGACGCTCTGCAGCCGCACGTAGATCAGAACCAACAGTGAGAGCCCCCGAACCAGGGTGCCATCTCGGGCATTTTGGGGATCTGTGCCCCTCAACAGCCGCGTCCTTTTCAGCCCGCTGACCCATGTAGAATGAGAGGACTGGGCCGCGGAATGGTTAGGAGGCGTACCGCCGGGACACGTCCCGAACAGCAACCAGGCTGCCGCGTGGGGCGCTCGTCTGTGCGGCCAGCTCTCGGGGGGCAGAGGCAGGAGCACCGCCAGGACTGGAGGCCAGTGTGTGCTCACGCACCGTGAAACCTGAACCCAGGTGAAGACGGGGAAAGACACAACTCGAAAATACCCACGCGGCTTCCGTCGCACAGACCTCGCCTGGGCTGGCGTGGGGAGGTGGAGGGAGCTGGCCCGCCCGCGTCGGGGGCCGCGGAGACGCGAACCCGCCGCCGCACCGGACAGCGCGGGAGCGCGGCCCACCCGGCGAGCGCCCGCGCCGGTCCCGCGAGACGTTGCCGGGGCGCGGCGGGCGTTGCCAAGGGCGACGGCGCGGGGCTGCGCAGGCGCGATGGGGGCGCGCCCGCCGAGCGGCCGCCGCGCCTTTCCCTTTAAGCTCAGGCCAGCCGCGTCGCCGCTTCATGAATGGAACCCACGTGACCAAACATCATGTGACGTCTGAGCAGCGGCGGCGGCGGCGGCGGCGGCGTTATAGCCCACAACA
>NW_026596131.1:15427589-15474805 GCF_907164565.1 Psammomys obesus | reverse complement strand
GCGAGGTCCGCGCGTCCGCCTGGGGCGCGGGGTGGCCGCGCCGAGCTGCTGACTCATCAGGTGTCCGGCGCTTCCGAGCGGGCGGGGTCGCGCGGGGCGGCGGCGGCGGCGGCGGGGAGACCCTGCTGCGCGGCTTGGGCTCGCCACGCGCGTGCGAGCCCAGCGGAGACGTGCTGAGTCATCAGCATGAGGTCACTCGGTGCTCCTGCTGACGCTGGGCCGGGGCGGGGGGCCCGTGCCCGCTATCGGGCCGCCCGGGCGGGAGGCAGGGCTAGATCCGGGCGGTGAAGGTCGGGCCGGGATCCGGGGTCGTGTTTAAGTTTGACGGACCTGTGGGTCGGAGGCGAAGGCCCCGAAGGAGGCTTTACGGGGGCGCGCCGCCGCTTTCTCCCGGTGGAAGGTAAAGCCCCAGGCTTGCGCATCCCTCCCAGGCTCGCGGGTTCCTGGCCCGGGTCCCACGCCTGGGGCAGTTCCCCAAACTGGGAGACGGATCGGTGTACGCCGAGGGGAGGAGCTTAGGTGGGCTGAGCCAGCGTGTCTGGGAAGCGAGCTTTCCTGCTGTGTGACCCCGGGTGGCCAGACTGCGTTGGCCCTGGACCGAAAAGACCGGGAGTCAGGGGAGAGAGAAGCCGGGGCAGCTCTAAGCAGCTAAGGGGAGAGAAGGGTGGAGATGTGGGCAGCCAGCGGAAGTTTTGAAGTACAAGCATGGACAGGAGAATAGTTCTGTTGACCCCAGTGAATTCCTGTCAGAGGAGTTTGGGGTCCCAAACGGGTGCCTGAAGTTAGCGAAAAGGGTCCCGTTGGGTGTCCGACGTGGTGGCTGGGGACTCTTGGGAAGTGACAGCCTGTGTGGGGTGTGTCCTCCACCTTTGCGCGGCTGTGTGAACGTTTACCGACTTGTCTGTGTTGGAGGTTCTTGAGCTCTGTTCTGTATTGCTTCCCTTGCCGGGGTTTTCGTGGCCAGCTTAGCTTACCTTTTGGTTTGCGCCTGGGGATGTCTTCTCAGCATTGAGCACGCGCCCTGAGGTGCTGAGTGTTTTGTTCATTTGGGGTGGAACTTTATGCCCTGTGAAAATTCAAGGCCCCAGGACAGTGTTTGAGCTCTAGAGTCACTATGCTTCTGTGAGCATAAAGTGTTAAGTTATTTTCAAATAATGCCAGTATCCGAAGGGGGGGAGAGACCTAAGTTGGGTTTTGCAGGCAAGGTTGAGCAAGGAAGAGCCACTGTCTTCCTTGAGACTAAGATCTGGATTGTCCAGTGTGAGAGGACAAAGGTGCCCAGACCTTTTCTGTCGGCCTGAATGGTGGCCTCGGTGCCCTGCAGCCATCCATAGCTGTCAGTACTGGGAGGAGGACCAAGTTGGGGGCAACGGGCCTCGATCAACCTCTCAGGCTCTGAAAAGCTCTCTGAACTACACCCCAGCACAGCTGTCCCCCAAAACGGTCTGCCTAGTCCCTCTGTGTCCCTAGTTGTCGTGCAGCTGGCAGCACTGGCTTTGCTGAGACCTGCCCTTCCCCTTAAGCATGCTATGAGTGTGCACACATGCGTATTCGCGCGCGCACACACACACACACACACACACCTTTGATCAGGAGGCAATTGGCTGCGCTTGTGCTGAGTTGAGGCCTTTGGTGAGGGTGAAATCTGTTGAGGAGGCACTTTACAGCTCCCAGCCGCCTCACTCTGCACTTTTCTGTGCCATCTCAGGAAGTCACCGTTTTTTGCTCAGCAGTCTGGGGAGAGCCCTTGCCTCCCTCACCTCGGCTTAGGTTCCTGGTGTGGTGTGGGGCTGACTTGTAGGAAAAACAGATCCATTCAGGCCTCTGGTTCTGACTTCTGCCTTTCTCTTTGATCTGGCAGCTCTCTTGCCTCAGAAAATCTAATCCTGTAGACTTGTCTCTAGCTGCTGTGCTAGATATGTGCATGTAGCCATACCTGCTCTTCAAGGCTAAGAGTGGTGGGGTCTCTGTTCCAGTGAGAACACTTGCCTTTGCTGCCAACGTCAGTTCTCTTGATAAGCATAAGGACCCCCGCTCACACAGCACATTGTTTCCTGACGTGCTCACAGCCTTCAGCCTCACCTGCAGGTCCTTCCTCATAGCCTGGAGAGGAGAGGGTGTTTACCCATGGGATGGGGGGGGGGGGGTTTGGCTAAGTGGGGATTCCCAGCCTAGGTGGATAAAAATGGCCTTGGTGGGGCTTTAGAAAGCTGAAAATGAGACTGAGTGCCAGGGGCCGGCTGGCTGTAGGAGGGAGTAGGTGTTTTGCTGTTGTTCCCTGGCCCTGTGGTCACTGACCCTAGGCAGAAAGCCAGAGACCAGTCAGTGACCCAAAGGGCCTGGCTCTTGCCTGCTTCCAGCTAACAGTGCCCTTCTGTGCTAATTGTGGGGTGCTTGTGAAACAGCCTGTGTTGGGTGGGGCAGGAGCACAGGATGCCACAACAGGCCACAGGATGGTTAGTTACTCCATGTGTGAAGGAGGTGGACAGGGAGGACGGGAGGGCCCAGGCTCAGCTCCTCCCAGCCTGATTGCCGGCTCCCTGGAAGGTGAGAGGGTTCCCAGGCAGTCAGTGAGGACAAACTCAGTCCTCCAGAGTGAGGCAGGAAACAGAGGGTTCCCAGGTAGGCAGTGAGGACAAACTCGGTCCTCCGCCAGGGTGAGGCAGGAAGCAGCCCCTAAGTCCTAGAGGGAGAAAGGGCTTGGTCCCAGGCCAGCTGGGAAGCAGCTCTGGGAAGTAGGATCCTGGAGTACAGGTCCCTGGATGACCCTTGCTTGCTGTAGTCCCAGTATTGGGTCTCCTGGGAACTGTTGGCTGGCCTCGGAGCGGGAGAACGGCTGGGGAAGGGAGGGAGGTGATGTGCTGAGTCAGCGTGACTCGCCAGGAACAGTGTGCTCTGGGGCAGCGCTGGGGTTATTTTTAAAGCTCGCTTCCTTCTAGGCTTGCCCCTCCTGCAGCCCAGACCTTCTGATCTCTCTCTGTTCCCTTTGTCTTTTACCTTCACATCGCTGATTCTGCCCTCCGGGAAAATCTCCCTGACCTCCCACCTAGCTCTCTAGGCAAAGGGCCTTCTGAAGAGCCCAGCCCAGCTCAGGATAAGCAAGTGCTTGGGCTGTCCTCAGGTCAGGTGAGGGACGGGGCAAGGGCTGAGCACCTGGCTGCAGACTTCCTGTTGGGGTGTAAAGGCGTCTATAGGGTCCTGACATCTGCTCTGTGTCTTGCAGAGTGCCTGCTCACTGTGTCCCCCGGGTTATGACGACCCCCAATAAAGGAAACAAGGCCTTAAAGGTGAGTGCAGTGGCTGGGCTTGGGTGGTGACAGATGGGCCTTCCTGCTCTGCCGTGACCCTGCGTGTTGTGCCGCCCCAGGTGAAGCGGGAGCCCGGCGAGAATGGCACCAGCTTGACCGATGAGGAGCTGGTGACCATGTCGGTTCGAGAGTTGAACCAGCACCTGCGAGGCCTCTCGAAGGAAGAGATCATCCAGCTGAAGCAGCGCCGCCGCACACTGAAGAACCGGGGCTACGCGGCCAGCTGCCGGGTGAAGCGGGTGACACAGAAGGAGGAGCTGGAGAAGCAGAAGGCGGAGCTGCAGCAGGAGGTGGAGAAGCTGGCCTCGGAGAACGCCAGCATGAAGCTGGAGCTCGACGCGCTGCGCTCCAAGTATGAGGCCCTGCAGAACTTTGCCAGGACCGTGGCCCGCAGCCCGGTGGCCCCAGCTCGGGGTCCCCTTGCTGCTGGCCTGGGGCCCCTGGTCCCTGGCAAGGTGGCTGCCACCAGCGTCATCACAATAGTAAAGTCCAAGACGGATGCTCGGTCATAGGGACACGTGCAATCGCCGGGCAGGTCGTTGAGGGGCCACTAGGTGCGTGGCAGAGTTGGCAGCCCTGTCCCTTCCCTTCCCTGTCCTTTCTCCTCTCCCTTCCCTGTTTCCTTTCCTGCAAAGCACAACCTGCACCCAGGGGCATCCTTGTCGTCACGCCTGTGCTTTGTACGTTGGGACCGGTCAGTTCAACAGTGATGTTGGGTTGCCCCTCACCCCTTTGTACCAAGGCCATGCGGGCCGGGGTCCAGAGTGGGAAAGGACAAGCGTGCAAATGGGAAAGTGCACTGGGCTGAGGTCTGCCCGTCTCCTTGGTGGTCTGCAGGCCCCACAGGCTGCCAGGCTGCAGGACTTGAGAGCTTGCTTTTCAGATTCCAGTGGGCCTCTCGGCTTGATTGAGAAGGAAGAGGCGGGCGGTCTCTGCCTGAAAAGTACTTATGTCTCGAAGGCCCTGGGAGGGTAGGCCGCCAGCCTGGGAACTGGGGCAGGAGCCATGGTGCCGGAGCCTGGCACAGTGCACTGGATAAGACCAAATCGCCGGTTAAACGTGTGGGTGGAAGGTGTGTTTGTGTCCTGCGATGGGTCCGGTGTCACTGTTTACACGACCTATTTGTGTGGTTATATAGCCCTTTATTTAAGAGAAGTTCCTTTTACGAAGTTATTAAATTATATGTTTAAGAGCTAAAAAGAAAAAAAAGCTGCAGAGTATTTATAAAATTGTCTTAAAAAAACAAAAACAAAAAACAACATTTGACCGTCTAAATGGAAAAGGGAAGAAAGTATAGTAGAAACTTTGCTAGTTTAAAAAAGCCCTTTCTTGTAAACATGGGGACAGCGCTGTGGCTGTTGGAGTTTAGTTTTTATACTCAGAGTTATCAGACATTACTTATAAAACTTAGTTTAAAAAAGGAAAAAAAGAAGAAAAAAAAAGCCAAGCTGCAAGCCTCCCAGAGGCTGCCCTCTTTGATATCTCTTTTGCAATTGTACCGAAAGTGACTTACTCCTTTGCCCTTCCTGCTTCCGTCTTGCCGGTGCCGTGGTGTTGTCCGTGCCTGGTGAGGTTTTGTGCGGCCGTAAAGTGCTGGTGCTTCTGGTGACCTTTGACCTGTGGCTGTCCCTGTGTTTTGTGTGTGCGTGTGTTTTGGATTTTGTTGTGGTTTTGCTTCTGCTGGCTTGCTGGACCTGGGTTGGGCTGGGGTCCCAGGCAGAACTTACTCCAGGGGAGTACAGGAGGCTGCCTGCCAGCTCCTGTTCCTCTGCACTTGTCCCATTCCTCTGCCACCTGGTCCCTCTGAGCCTTGATTCGCCTGTGGGCCTAGGGCTTGGGTTGGTGCAGCCAGCGGCGGAGTCAGTGAACTTGGGAGCTATCTTGGGTTCCCGTGCTGCTTCCACATCTACCACCTCTGGCCCCGGGTGGTGACATTGCAGGGACCAAGGAGTCACTGTGGGTGCCCACAGGGCTGTGGCCTACCTGTCTCTGGCCGTCTTCCTCCTGGCCTCAGCTTAGCTCCTATAGGCTTCATTTGGGGCCTTGGCTAGGCCACCCCAGCACCTACCTTGTGGGTTGGGGGAGTCCTATCACCCACCTGTTCCTGAACTCGCGTCCTGTGGGGTATTGTTTCCCAGGCAGATTGGTCAGGGGTCCCACTTGGGGCAACCCATTCTTCCCTGCCTCACTGTGAGAGCCTGGAGGCCTCCACCATTGCTAGACAAGGGCTTCAGCCCCAGGGCCAGGTCTGTGTCTTCCCCCACTGTCTGCAGCTCTTGGCTTTGGGCCCTTCTGCCTCCCTTCAGGATCTGTGTCTTCCAGGGATCCGCTATTTGACTTGCAGGTGCTTCCCTGCAGGGTCCAAGCCTGCCTCCTCATGAGCCCAGCTGTCCAGTGGAGGCTGCCCACCTTCCAGGCTTGGCTCAGGAAGCTCCTCCTAAGCGGATGACCCCTGTCTGGTCACATGGTCCCTTGCTGACGTTGCTTCTTGCTGACATTGCTGGTGTCTTCTCTGGGGCCCCTGGATCCCTGAAAAGCACAGAAATGTGAGCTGATGAAAGGAAAGACTGTGGCCTGATAGGCCTTTACCTCGTAGGCAGCAGGATTTTCACTCAGTTTGACACAGCTTGCAGTGCTCTGGGTGCAGGACCTCTGCCAGCCCTGGCATTTTATTTTGGTGGGCTTCTTTGGCTCAAGGTGCTCAGACACTCCCATTGATGCCTGAGTCAGATGTGAGTGGCAGTCTGAACTGTTGATTATAAGTTACCAGGTGACCTCATCCCCTCCCCTTGGCTCTCTGACTGGTATCCAGATGAGTTGCTGATTCTGACTGTGGCAGCAGAGCTGGAATGGATTGTGCCCATGCCTGGAGGAGGAGAGGGAGAGGCTCACCAAGCTTTTCGGTCCTGGCTGGGTGGCCTGAGCATGGCCTTCCATGTGCCTGGCTCCAGCCTGCTGGGAAGATGAGGAAGAGGAGGTTGAGGCTGGATGTGTGTTGAACAGAAGGAGCAGGTCTTAGCTTCTCAACTGAATGGAGCCGTGCTCGTGGCTTTCAGATTTGTAGCCTCCGCTTCTTGGGTCTGGGAGCATCCCTGGTGGCAGCCCCGCAGAGCCCCTCTTTGCCCTTACCCTTGATCTCCTACAGTAAATCCTGTGTCCAGTTGTGACTGTTGACTGTTTTTCTGATCATTGTCAATTCCATTTTCCTACTGTGAGGGTGTTGTATTTGACTTTCTGACACAGCGATTGGAGAGCTTTGGCTGAGGCCAGGTCTCCCAAACTTCTCCGCTAAGTAAACCATAATGTGCACCTTCCCTCCTCCCGTGACTTTGCCTGACCTCCTTCCTTGGACTCGGACACTCAGATTTCAGAGAGAACCCTCATGAGGTGGCTCGCTTTTCTCTAGAGTGCTGTCCCAGAGAGTCCTCCCCTCCATTGTGTCTGGCTGCTAACATTGTGGCATTGGTGCAGGGTCTCCATGGCAGCAGTGAGTTCTTCCGGTTCCACTATCATCACCAGGCTTCCTACAGGCTGTTCTCAGTTCACCATTCAGGTCTGTGTGTGCTCTGTGTGTGTTAGCAGCAGCCTTGGTGTTCAGTGCCAGGGTTTGCAGTTCTGATAAGCTACAGCCCACTTGGAGATGGTGAGGCCACTTCCCTGCTACCTCCCTCTCTGGTGTGGCCACTTGGCCAAAGCTGCCATCCACAGCTGGGATGTCTGAGCCACAGCCTGCTGCACTGCTTCCGCTCTGGGATCTTCTGAGTTACTTTTTTAGGCTGTGGTTTAGTGAAAGGAACCAACACATTAACGATTTTTTTTTCCCCCAGAAGCCACTGAATAATTCTTGGCTTGTTTTCTTGTTCCTGGTGGCTGCCTGGTTGGGAGCAGTCGTGGAGAAGAGGGTGGAACCAGTACCACACAGGCTGCAGACAGCCTGCCTGTTCTGGTGTGTGTCCTGGCATGTGCTGTACCTGCTGGGCCAGCTGTACACGTTCCTACCCTGCCCCTGCAGCAGCAGCAGCGCTAATAGGTGGCAGTCTGAGGTGGAGTGTGCTAGGGAGTGTCCCTGATAGAATCCCCTGTTGACCCCAGTTGGGCTTTCGGCCCCTCCAGCAACTTCATGCCCCAGCCCTGCACCCCCCCCCCCCCCCATCCTCTCTCGTCTGCTAGTCCCTGAAGCCTTTAACCAAACGGGAGTGGGTACAGAAATCCTTCTCCTGGCATCTTAGGGCAACAGGACAAGGGCTATTGTATGTCTGGCTCTGTTGGTCTCCTGGTGCTGAGAGGTGTGTCCAAGCAGAGTTAATCAGTCCCTGCCTGCCCTGCAGGGCTGAAGCCAGGGGGAGGTTAGAGAGTACCCTAAATGGGGTAGGGGTCCTTAAAGATCTGAGGAGGGGCTGGGGTGTGGCTGCAAGGTGAGACCCTGCACCTGGGCAGGGCCCTCGGGGATCTGGCTGCAGGTGAGGTCTGGACGTTCGCCCCAGTGTAGAGCGATCAGTCCCTGGCCTCAGCAGGCAGCAGCCTTGGTGCCCACCCATGCCCTGCGCAGTATTTATTGCTAAATTATTGTCCAGGAGGGGCGGCGCTGGGCCAGGCCCCGGGTATTTATTGCTGTACATAGTGTATGTTTGTGATATATAAGGTTTTCTTTATTTTGTATATGATCAATAAACGCCTTTTAAAGAGATCGCCTGCTGTTTCTTTGAAGCGGGAAGGAAAGGGGGCGAAACCAGGGTGGGAAGGGCGAGCCGGAAGGGGTGGGGTGGCCCTGGCGCGCGCATGCGTCTCTGTGGCTGTCGGAGGAGGCGGAAGCGGAAGCCGGAAGCGCAGTCCAGGGAGCGATGGCAGCCGGTGGCGGTCTCAGCCGTTCGGAGCGCAAGGCGGCCGAGCGGGTCCGGAGGCTGCGGGAGGAGCAGCAGCGGGAGCGCCTCCGCCAGGTAGGCCGCCGCCGTGCCCGCGCCTGCGCCCGTGTGCGCCGTCGCTCAACCTGTCGTCCGTCCGCAGGTGTCACGCATCCTGAGGAAGGCGGCTGCGGAGCGCAGCGCGGAGGAGGGCCGGCTGCTGGCCGAGAGCGAGGACCTGGTGACCGAGCTGCAGGGTCGGAGCCGGCGGCGTGAGGGCCTCAAGCGGCGCCAGGAGGAGGCGAGTCGCGGGCGGCGGGCGTTGGGGTGTGGGCTGCGGGCGGCGGGCTGCGGCCAGTGGCCAGTGTGACCAGCTCTGGCTCCCGTCAGGTGTGCGATGACCCAGAGGAGCTGCGGAGGAAGGTCCGGGAGCTGGCGGGAGCTGTCCGGAATGCCAAACACTTGGTGGTCTACACAGGTGCTGGGATCAGCACGGTGAGTGAGGGCGTGTGGGCTGGTTCGGGTGCGGGGCGCCCCCTGATGGGATACAAACCATACAGTTCTGGAGTTCACTGTTTGGAGCAACTTCAAGGTGTCCGTTCCCAGAGAGGAGAAACATTTGACCAAGACAAGCTGAGTGTGCTGGCACGTGCCTTTAATCCCAGCACTCGGGAAACAGGCAGGTCTTTGTAAATTCAAGGCCAGCCTGCTCTACAGAGAGAGGGAGGTCAGGACAGCCAGGGCTACATAGAGACTGTCATGATGACGATTATGATTTATAACTAGATCAAGGACTTTTGGAACCACTGACTTGTGACAGTCTGTTAAAGACAAACATGGAACCATGGTAGGACATAGTGGCCACCTGCCTGCTGATGCCTCTGCAAGAACATAAAGGATACTGGTTGATTGAGCCGCATGGTGTAGACAGGCTGGAGCCCCAGGCCTTCACCTGGTCCCGTCCCTGAAGAACGTTCAAACAAAACCAGTGTGGAGTCCAAACCTCTAATCTCAGGACTCAGAGAGGTGGATCCTGGTAGAGGAGGAAGATCAAGATCAAAGTCTTTAGGCCAGCCTGGCCCCGAGCTTGAAGCAAGACAGTAAGAGTTGTACAGCCGTATGAGCCACGCGCCTGTGAGCAGGTACAGGTGAGAAATGCTGGACTGTTGGCTCTGAGAACTTCCTGGGCTGAGGGATAACTAGCTTTGAACGGGTGACTGCTGAGGTGAACATCAGATGATCTGTTCTCGAGAAGCCCTGAGGTGGTCTGCAGAGATGGCTCGCTCTCAGTTGGGAGAGTGCTTGCTTGTGCAAGCATGAAGACCTGGGTTTGAATGCTCAGAACCCATGTGAAAAAGCTAAACAGTGGCACACTCCTATAATCCCAGGACTGGGAAGACAAGCTAGAAAGACTTCTGAAGCCTGGTGGCCAAGTCCATGAGCTCCGGGTTCAGTGAGAGACCTTGTCATGAAAAAAAAGGAGAGTGGAGGGAAGGGGCCTAGTGGGACAGCTCAGTGAATAAACAGGCAGATGCTTCCAAGCCTATGACTTGAGTTTGGT
The DNA here is from genome assembly GCF_907164565.1 of Psammomys obesus. Taxonomy (NCBI): domain Eukaryota; kingdom Metazoa; phylum Chordata; class Mammalia; order Rodentia; family Muridae; genus Psammomys; species Psammomys obesus. Next base: position 15,465,095 of record NW_026596131.1, on the reverse strand, counting down.
GCTCAGAACCCACATGCTACAAGGAGAAAAGTGACGGTTGTTGTCTGACTCGCTTGTGCAGCATGTGTGTTTGGAAAAGATGAGGTGGAGATTGATTGAGAGTCGCATCTCCACACCTGTGTACAAATGCAAATACAAAGGCACACTTTGATGAAAGAAGACCTTTGTTACCAAGGCAGCAGCCACCAGTCATGAACAGACATGTGCAGTGCACACTGACCAAAGGGTCAGACTACAGTGCTCAGAGCTGGGGTGCCCTTGGGGTTGCCTTGCTGATGGAGCGGCACTGCGTAGGGCTCTTCGGGGAATTGGGGGGGGGGGCAAGACAAACAGACAGCAGTGAGGGGGGAAAGCTTGGCAGACAGTGGCCCAGTAGCAACATAAGGATCATTTGCAGCTCTGACTCAGACATCTGCGACATAAGCGTTTGGGGCCAGCCCTTCATAGCTGTGTGGTGACACCTCCACTAATCTGGACATGTGCAGCTTGCAAGCGTGCTCTGAGCACCATTTGAAGGTCACAGGTCAGCCTGGGTGTTGCTCTAAGCTTAGGCAGCAGCAGATACAGGGCTTCCCCAGCCAGGAGCCACAGACTCTTGGATCCTCAATGCTCTGTCATGGGAAATTAATTTATCTTGTCTGTGGAGGTTTCGTGTGTATGTTAATTTGGAGTGAAAACTGTTGATAGCTGCAGGATATGTGAAACGAGAGGTGCTTCCTCTTACTGAACACGAAGACCTTTGCACACTGATAAGCCTAACCAATATTCCCCTTCAGTGTTAGAGACAGATGTGGACACCACTGCTCCCTGCTGGAAAGGATCCTGAAGTAGGGCAGGGTTCTGTGGAGTCTGGAAGTGGGCTGGCTCAGACAGGACAGGAAAGTCCTGGCTAGAGGGAAAGAGCCCCCCTGGGGTCAGGCAGGTGGGTGGCACCGTGGGTGGGACAGGCAAGCCTAGAATGTGGCATGCCCTGTGTGGCATATCCTGCCGGACCTGTGGCATCTTTCTGTCCAACTGTGCAGGCAGCTTCTATCCCAGATTATCGGGGCCCCAATGGAGTGTGGACGCTGCTTCAGAAAGGAAGAAGTGTGAGGTGAGCATTTCACAGCTTTCTCATGGGCAAGCAAGAGTTGCCTCTGCCTGGACAGCTTTCACCTCCTCCCTCATTTCCTGCAGTGCTGCTGACCTAAGTGAGGCGGAGCCTACTCTCACCCACATGAGCATCACCCGTCTGCATGAGCAGAAGCTGGTAAGAAAGTCAGCGGTGGTGGCTCAGGCCTTTGATTCTAGCACTCGGGAGCCACAGGCAGGCAGATCTCTCAGCTCAGGCCAGCCTGGTCTAGAGTGAGTTCCAGGACAGCCAGGGCTGCACAGAGAAAGCAGAAACCCTGTCTTGGAAAACAAACAAACAAACAAAAACAAAATTCTGGGAAGGGCCCAGAGTTGTACCTCAGTGCCCAGGTGGGAAGCTGCTTCGCCTCCGGTCAGTCCTGTGGTAAGCAGTCCTCAGTTGCTCAGACTCCTGTTTGCTCCCTGCGTTCTTTCCCTCCAAGAAGAAAGAGCAGCCCTGAACTGTTCTTCTGCAGCTTCCCATTTGATTTCTTTTGTATCAGGGTCTGTAGACAACATCCTAGCTACAGAGGAGGTTTGTAGGAAACCTCCAGAGATCTGCTGAAGCAGCAGGGAAGGGGATCTGGGCTCTGGGGCAGCCTCTGAAAGAAAATGACCCAGGAGGTTGTTGACCCTAGGCAGTTGGGTAGTCCTGCCGGCCCCGGCTCTACCAACGGCCCAGGCTGCCAACCCAGCTCGCAGGAGCAGTGCAGATGCTTACCCTCCTGGCTGCTCCTGCTTCATTGTGGGAACCTTGGCCCTTGGCCAGACCTGGCTCAGAATATCTTCTCTGCTTGGGGGGGCTCCATCTCTACTAAGTGGCGCCATGCTGTTTTGCAGGTGCAGCACGTGGTGTCGCAGAACTGTGACGGGCTGCACCTGCGCAGCGGGCTCCCGCGCCCCGCCATCTCCGAGCTGCACGGGAACATGTACATTGAGGTGAGCACTGCGGGGCTGGGGCCTGGGGCCAGGCAGGGCTCGCTCACTGCGCCCTCTCCCCCCAGGTCTGCACCTCCTGCGTCCCTAACAGAGAGTATGTGCGAGTGTTTGACGTGACCGAGCGCACTGCCCTTCACCGACACCAGACAGGCCGGACCTGCCACAAGTGTGGGACTCAGCTGCGGGATACCATTGTGCACTTTGGGGAGAGGGGGACATTGGGGCAGCCTCTGAACTGGGAGGCGGCGACTGAGGCTGCTAGCAAAGCAGACACAATCCTCTGTTTAGGGTCCAGCCTGAAGGTACGTGCTCACAATACTGTGAACTCACTGTGGACTGAGCATGTCACTCGTCTGCCCACCCAGAGCTGTTAGCGGGCAGTGGATTTGCTGTCGTAGTCATCAGCCCTGTTCCGTGTCTGTCCCTTCCCTCAGGTCCTGAAGAAGTATCCCCGCCTCTGGTGCATGACAAAGCCTCCAAGCCGGCGGCCCAAACTCTACATCGTGAACCTGCAGGTAACGTGGCCCTAGAGCCTTGTTCTCAGAGCAGAAGAGCCTCAGTCAGGACGTACCATTCCTGCATCCCGAAATGAAGTGGAAGTTTCTGGACTCAGTTTGGTCATGTGATGTTTTATACTCATGCAATGGGCTTGACTTTGGCCAGCTGAGAACATCTGTGGTTGAGCACCATTTGTCGTAGAGAATAAAAAATGGCTGTTGGCTATATGTTATTATTATCGGCCTATGCCTATCGCCATGGTATCAGGAACCCGTTATCACAGACAGTAAGATGCCGACACCTGTCAGGTTTTATAATTGCCTTAGTCACCTCGGGCTGGGCAGATGTTTCCCCCTCGCCATTCTCTCTCAACTCTCAGCCCCCACACAGTGCCGTCCACCTTAATTCGCAGTTGGACTGTCTTATGAGTATGTGGTGTACCCTTCATGGGGGTTTGCTCCATCCACGCCCTCCTCAGAGTCCTTGCTCCTTGCCCACACGGTTCCTCCTCCACACCAACCCACGGTGGCATTCTCCTTCCTTCTCTGTTTTTCCTGTGATTCCTCCTGGGATTCTCGGGAACCTTAGCCAGGCCCACCCCATTCCGCCATGCGCAGGTGCAGGCTGTTTAATCAGCCAGTCAGGCACAGTGACTTAGGCAGCTTTGTACAGAGGGCAGTAATTAGCATCAGACCAAACCTCCAGCACTGAAAGTCTTGTGCGGGTCCAAGTGTGTTCCTGGGGAGGGCTGGCCCAGCCTGCAGAGGACAAGCAAAAGGTGGGAAGTTGTCCTCACCTGCCTTTCTTGTCTTCAGTGGACCCCGAAGGATGACTGGGCTGCCCTGAAGCTTCATGGGAAGTGCGATGATGTAATGCAGCTCCTCATGGATGAGCTGGGCCTGGAGATCCCCGTGTACAGCCGGTGAGTGGGTACAGCATGGCCCCGTTTCTGCCCTGTGTGTGATGGGCTGTGTCTGTCTTCTGTGAGCCTCCAGAGGGACTGGCTGAGGCGAGGCTCCACCACACTCTTCCACCCTGCCTGGCATGGTGCTCAGAATCTCTGTGAGGGGTTCTGCCAGTGCGCCCTGCAGAATGCTTCCCCACAGATCCTGTGCAGCCTGGTGGACAGCGTGAGGGGTGAGGACTGACTGCAGCTCTGGTCAGACAGGAGCTGTCCTTGGTTTGGGGAGATTTGGGGAAAGTATAAGCAGACTGCCTTGATACAGAGTTTGTTATGATTTAGACTTGGTGTGTATTGAGTGAAAAGTTTACACTTTCTTTCTCTGTGAATTTTCAGGGTCTTATAGGGGAAATCAATAACTTCTTTTAATCAAAGGGTTCAAGAAATTCAGGATCCCTTCACCTCTGGGCCTGGCAATTCTTGTATGTTATGTTTGTGGTGTTTGTGACGTGGGCCTCTCCTGTGCTGTATTGTTTTTTGTTGTTTTGTTGTTTTTTTTTTAACATTAACTTAGCTCATTTTTTAAATCAGTGCTTATTTTATCTTACGTTTATACTATATGGTTCTGCATCTCAATCAGACACATGATTTCTTCATGGTCTAGTCTGTGCGCCATGCCTCCCTAGTCCCTGGCCTTCCCTCCCATCCCTATCATGCGGTCTGGGAAGGGGAAGGGGCCACCCACCCCAGTCCATACAAGTGAAAGCGGGGGCCCAGAGTTCTAGCCACTCATCCTTGGACAGGAGCCATCCGTGGCTAGAACTAGCCCTTGCCACTTGCCACGTGCGCAGAGCCCATTACCGAGGGATGAGACACGAAACAGGCCAGCTCTAGGGCTGGTGCTGGCCTTTGGGTTGCCAGCCACAAAGGTTAGCCCCTGCAGCCCTTCTGTAGTCTGGTGACTCTGAAGCTGCTACTGGCCGAAGCCCAACCACATTAAGATGCAGAGGGAAGGGGTAGGGACAGGCGCCACAGACAGCTTTCCCATGCCTGGGAGGGATGTGACTGAGGCCTCCAGACCAGCCTGATGGCTCTCTCCTTTCCGTTAGGTGGCAAGACCCCATCTTCTCCTTGGCGACGCCCCTCCGTCCAGGTGAAGAAGGCAGCCACAGTAGGAGGTCACTGTGCAGAAACCGAGAAGAGGGCCCCCCTGCAGAGCAAGGTGCCCCGCCCACCTCAGCTCCCCCCATCCTAGGCGGCTGGTTTGGCAGGGGCTGTGCCAAGCGCGCAAAAAGGAAGAAAGCAACCTAGCCTGGTGTGAACAGTAAACAACTGGCACTTTGCAGATGGCGTTGACTCTTGTTCCGGGGCCTGTGTCACCGTGAAGGCTAGAGTGCCCCGCCGGATCTAGTGAGAACTCTTTGATGGCACTTCGCGGTGACCGTTTTTGGTAGCCATTTGTCCTTGTGGGAAGCCCCCTTGCGCTGCTGCGATCGCCCCACTGAGGGCTTGCCCTTCAAGGACACCTCCCTCCTCCTCACCCCCCGTGCAAAGGTGGCACCAAGGCCTTTGTGAGAGCAGAGTGCCGGCGTTCCCCGGCCTGGCCAGCAGAGGAGCCCGCCGCCGCCTTACCTCACTCCGGGCTAGTCTCAGGGCCTCCCTCTTTCTACCAGTTACTGCTGTGTTCACTTTAGGGAAACCTCCTTCTGTCTTGGGTGTGCGGCACAGGTGATCTAAGCCTCCAGTCTGAACTAGTCTTATTAAACACCTCTCCCCTGCCTCACTGACTGCTGTATGCCCCACGGAGTGGGGAGAATGTCCGAGGGCCAGCATCGCGAAAAGCCGGCCCCTGGGAACGCTGACGCCGTGGGGCAAGGCGCGCCCGCACAGCTCCACCGCGCGGCGGCACTTCTGCGGGACGCCCCACGGGAGGGTCCATTGGCCGCTCGGGCGGGGCGGGGGGCGGGGCCGGGCGGGGGCGGGGCCCGGGGGGCGCACGCTATTGGCTACGCCGAGCGGGTGAGCCCCGCGTGAGCACGACGCAAGCGTCGGGGGCGGGCCGGGGTGCTGTAAGTCGCGGGAGCAGCCTGGTCGTTCGGGGCCTGTGGTGCCATGATCCGGAACGGGCACGGGGCGGCCAGCGCTGCTGGGCGGGGGGCCCCGGCGGGCCGGCGCGCCGTGCGGGTGTGGTGCGACGGCTGGTGAGTGGGGCGGTGGCGTGGGGCGGTCTCTCGGGTCACGCACCGGCCGTTGGCGGGTCCGGAGTGGTCCGAGCCCGCACGAGGCGGCCCTGCCTCCGGTCCCGTGGGACTGTGGTGTACGGACACGGGTTCACCGGGCAGTGCGCTTCCAAGAAGCCGGAAGTGCGGCGGGTGTTCGCCTTCCAGGGTGCCGGGGCTGGAAGGCCGGGAGCGTCTCCAGCGAACCAGCCCGCGACGTTGCTTTAAGAAAGTCGTGGGGCTGTCAACAAGCCGAGAGGGTGGCCTGCTTACAACTTCCCGTCCTCAGCCCTTCGTCGTGCCTCTCCGTGGTGGGTGGGAAGGGTTGGGAGTGGTCACCAGGGCTCCCCGGGGCAGTCGGAGGGAGTGAGCTGGGCGCTGTGGATTTCTTGTTGGTCTTGGTGTCGTGCTGAGGATGGAATCCATGGGAACTTGCTGGGCGAGTGCCCCACCGCGCAATACGTCGGCCCCGTCTGCTCTTTTGCACCCCAGTCGCCACCAGTGGCTGTGAGTTCGTGTCACTGGACTATGACCTTGGCCCTGCCACGATCCTGGGCCCAGTGCCACAATAATCGCAGACACAGACTCTGACCCCTCTTCTTTCCCTTCCTGTCTGGTGGGCACAAGTGCTGGCCTAGAATTTACCCTGGTGCCGGAGCCTGTCAGGGTTGTCATTGTCCACCTCCTACCCTGTGCACGCGGTGGCTACACAGGGCTGCTCCGCTCACCTGATGACAGCCAGAGCTCTGGAGGAAGCAGAGCAGCGCCTGTGGCCCAGCCCTGGCCGGGCCAGTGCACACCGGGACACCCTCAGGGCCCAGTGTGTTGCTGGCCTCAGGGTAGCTCTGACCTTGACAGCGTCCTTGTTGTCAGACCTAGATTTGGGGAGAAAAGCTCCAGAACCAGGTGACAGGCGCTTTGTTCCCTCGGATAGCTAAGCCAGGCCACGGGGGCGGGAGGGCAGGGCCACTGGTCTCAGGGTAGACAGAACACAGTCTGCTCCCAGTTTAGGACTGTGCCTTGTTTCAAAGCTTGCCTGTGGCGTGTCGCTCTAGGGATATGGTTCTTGTTTAGGGTACAAGCTGCCCCGTGGGCAGATGTGGACTGACGACGTAGCGCAGTTGGTGGAATGCTTGCTTGCATTCAAGCGTGCAGGCATCCTACCAGGTGTGCATGCAAGTGTGTACAAGTCCTGCATTTATTCCCTGGTACTAAATAGATGGGTTTTGGTGGTAATCCCAGCAGGTGGAGTCGGGAGGGTCAAGATTTCAGGGACATTCTTGGCTTCATAGTGAGCTTGAGGCCTTGTCCCTGAGTTTTCCACTCTTGCTAGACCCGGCAGTGACCGAGTCCGGCCCTGGGTGCAGTGTCCAGGGTTTAGACAACTGAGAAGCAGTGTGTCTTCTGTAAGCCCAACACACAGGGACCTGGGTTAGTAGCCGGGTAGGGCTTCCCAGAGGGCTTCCAAAGGAACAAAGCTGCGCTCTGCACTGGGACCCCAGTTCCCCGCCCAGGCCAGTACAGGGTCTGACCGCGCTGTCTGTCCTCACAGCTACGACATGGTGCACTATGGCCACTCCAACCAGCTGCGCCAGGCACGGGCCATGGGGGACCACCTCATCGTGGGTGTGCACACTGACGGTGAGGAGCGGGCTGCTGTGCTGGGGCCACTCCAGCTGACCGAGCCTGCCGGGCACAGGGTGGGCGGAAGGGTCCCTGCGTCCTTTTCGGCGGTGGCTCACGGGGTTCAGTAAGAACCCCAGCTGTCGGGAGCTGCAGTGCCACTGGGCAGAGCTGTGTCTTCCCTCCCCTGTTCCCAGACAGAAGACGCTAATCGCTCTCCTCAGCTGTAGGCTGCCCTTGTTAACTGGCAGATGCGGGGACGAGTGCTGGCCGGAGCACGCTGCTGCTCATGTGGGTCCTGCCTGGGGGCTAATGCTGGGCTAACCAGTGTGTTTATTTCCCTGTCAGCTTTGAGGCAGAGGCTCCAGGGACAGGGCCTGGGAGCTGGGTGTCACTCATCCCGTTCCATCCTTCCTCTTTTCTCTGTCCCCAGAGGAGATTGCCAAGCATAAGGGGCCACCAGTGTTTACCCAGGAGGAGAGGTACAAGATGGTACAGGCCATCAAGTGGGTGGATGAGGTGGTGCCCGCTGCTCCCTACGTCACCACGCTGGAGACACTGGACAAGTACAACTGTGACTTCTGTGTTCATGGCAGTGAGTGGGCGGGGCCTTGAGGTGGGGGCTGGGCAGGCGGACCTGTTGACAGCTTCTCAGAGAGGCCCCTAGTCCCATCTCATCCTGTGCTGATGAGAGAAAGCACGGGGTCCGTCCCCCACAGCAATGGTACAAAAAAGACCGGGTGGCCTGCGGATGGCGTGCTCTGGTCCCCAGGACACCCTGAGTTCAGAGTCCTTGTTTATGAGCCCAGTGTGATAGCACATAGCTACCATCTTAGTACTGAGGGGGCTGAAGCTGGGCACTGAAAGTTCCAGGTCAGCCTGGCGGTGGTGGGGCACGCCTTTAATCCCAGCACTCGGGAGGCAGAGGCAGGCGGATCTCTGACAGCCAGAACTATACAAAGAAGCCTTGTCTCAAAAAACCAAACCAAAACAAACAAAAGTTCCAGGTCAGCCTGGGCTACAGAACAAGATCTTCTCCCTGAACATAAAAAAACAGATCCCTTTCTGTGTGCCTATCACCCCCAGATGACATCACGCTGACAGCAGATGGCCGAGACACCTATGAGGAAGTGAAGCAGGCCGGGAGGTACAGGTGGGTGCAGGGGATGGTGCTGAAGTAGGCCCCTTCCTAGCCCTCCTTGCTGCCTGGACTTAACCTGTAAGGCGTTGGGGCCCACGGTCAGGACTGGAAGGTGGAGGACGGAAGCTGTGTGCCAGGGCATCCGGACAGTGCTGCCAGGCATAGCTCTGCAGGTTGGCGGCACTCCTGACCAGCACTGTTCGTAGGGAATCCACACACCCCGCAGCGCCCGGTGCCCTTGGAGAATGGGCTTTTTATTTTAATTAACTGTACTTTAAGGAGCCAGCTGTGGCCAGTGGTTCCTGCAGGGTTCGGGCAGCCAGGAATCCCCTTGGCGGAGAATGTACAGCAGGGTGTAGGGCCCGGGTGTCGGGGGCCAGAGGGAACAGTGTCTGGAGACCCGAGCTGTCGAGCTGCCGTGTCCTAGGTGCAGCCTGCCTCCCCCACCTGCTGATACACTGTACAGTTGAGCCGCCCTCTCCTCTGTCACTGCTGTGTCACCGCCCCAATCCCGTCTTCTGTTGGGGGCACTAGGTTAGGTGTGTCCCGGGTGGGTTCTCCCATAGCAGAGCCTCGGGAGTGTGTTCTGCATGAAAACCTCCACCTTACCTCTGTCCCAGAGAGTGCAAGCGTACCCAGGGTGTGTCCACCACAGACCTCGTGGGGCGCATGCTGCTGGTCACCAAGGCCCACCACAGCAGCCAGGTGAGTCCAAAGGAAGGGGGTCTGGGGTACCGCTCTGGGGCTGCAGACACAGCAGGGAGGAGGCCACCCCTGAGCACCACTGGGTTCACCCTGCTTCTCTCCCTGCCCGACCCTCGGTGGGCTCTGGGGCTGGCAGTCGGGAGGGAGAGGTCCCTTAGCCTCTTCCCCTTGTGTGCAGGAGATGTCCTCCGAGTACCGAGAATATGCCGACAGTTTTGGCAAGGTGAGTACCGCCTGGCTCGCTGTGCGCTAAGAGACAGAGCTGACATGTAACTAGCCTCCGAGGCGCTCCCCGCCACACGGCTTAGGCTTCCCCAGCTGCCCTCCTCCCTCCCTTTCCCAGCACTGACCAGGCTTGGCCAGCAGGTGGACGCTGGGAGGGAGGACAGGCGAGAGGTGGCCAGTCCCAGCAGCAAGGAGGAGGAGCAAGGACTGCCCACCTACAGGTGGCATCTAACCAAATGGCCTGGCCCTCTCTCATTTTGTAGCCCCCTCACCCGACACCTGCCGGGGACACACTTTCCTCAGAAGTCTCCTCCCAGGTGACCAGATGGTGGCCTCAGGGTGCCGGGTCCCCCGGAGGGCTGTGTCTGCCTGCCACTGGGCTCTGCGCCTGCTCACGGTGGTGTGTTGCCAGGCAGAGCTGGTGTTGACTGCAGTATCCTCTGTGGCCACCCGGTGGCGCCACAGTCCTGCTAGCTACAGTGGTCCTGCTTGGCCTTGCCATGGTGTGTCCCGTCCCTGCCCCAAGGGCCTGCCTGGACACAGCCCCTGGCTGTGCTGCTGGGTTATCTACAGGCAGGGGTTGGGGAGTCCAGCCTGCACTGCTCTTTGCACACGCTCCCATCACCCACACCTGTGACAGGGGCACAGGGAACCCTGGGCTCAGAAGAGCCACCCTGGGAGGGTGCCGGGTGAGGGGCACTCTCAGAGGTTCCTACCACTGACTGGTTCCTTCTCTTGGCTGACAGTGCCCTGGGGGTCAGAACCCCTGGACAGGAGTGTCCCAGTTTCTACAGACCTCCCAGAAGATCATCCAGTTTGCTTCTGGGAAGGAGCCCCAGCCTGGGGAGACAGTGATCTATGTGGCCGGTGCCTTTGACCTGTTCCGTATCCTCCTGCCGCCCCGCGTTCCCACCCCGAATTCCCGCCACAGGGGAACTCACAGATTCCGAGGCTCCAGGTGGAGCTGGGTCAGAGCGGTGCAGCCCTTATTAGGGAGAGTAGCAGGAATCCCCTGGGGACAGGCTGTTGAGGGCAAAGCCTCTCCCATGGTAGCCTGTTACTGCTGCTCTTTTTTGTTGTTGTTTTCTCCTTTCATGGGATTGGGGATGGAACCCAGGGCTGTGTGTATCTGAGGCAGGAGATCTACTGCTGAGCTGTGGCCCCAGGTCTTGCTTTTTTTTTTTTTTTCATTTAAGATTTATTTATTTATTTATTATTTATACATCATTTTGCCTGCACGCCAGAAGAGGGCATGGTTGTGAGCTACCACGTGATTGCTGGGAATTGAACTCAGGACCTTTGAAAGAACAGCCAGTGCTCCTAACCTCTGAGCCCTCTCTCCAGCCCAGGTCTTGCTTTTTTGAGACAGAATTTTCCTGTGTAGTCCAGGCTGACTTAGAACTTGCAGTGCTCCTGCCTCCACCATGCAAGTGCTGGGTTGCTCGTTACTGTTTCTTAATCTGGATACAGACATCGGGCACGTGGACTTCCTGGAGGAGGTGCACAAGCTGGCCAGGAGCCCCTACGTCATTGTCGGCCTCCACTTTGACCAGGTCTCTGCCTTGCTGCTGCTGCTCAGCACCCCGCCAGCGTGGGGCCTGGGTCCCTCGTGGGGCCTTGCCGGGTCAGGGTTGGGTGCAGGTTCGCTCTCTCGGAATGAGGCTCCAGGTGTCTGGTGAAGGCAAGCTTGGTTCTCTTCTGGAGTCCAGGGCAGCCCTGGCTCGGGTATTGCTGTGAGAGGGGGCGCTTTCGCAGCTTCTGCCCTGGAAGGCCAGCTGGGAGGGAAGGCGCCCTTCATTAGAGGTCCTCCAGCTGAGCCAAACTCACTGGCCCTAGGAAGTCAACCGGTACAAGGGCAAGAACTACCCCATCATGAACCTGCACGAGCGGACCCTCAGCGTGCTGGCCTGCCGGGTGAGTGCGCCAGGCCGGGGCGTCCATCTGGCCAGTGCTGTGGGCGGGGGGCGGCTGGGGCCTGCCGGTGCAGTTTCTGTCCCGTACTGAAGAGGTCTGAGGCCCCAGCCTGGCTGCCTGTCCCTGCCGGCTCCCCGAGCCGCCTCTGCACCCTGCAGCGCTGGCTTTCGGGGCTAAGGGAGGCGCTTCACTGGCCTGTCTCTGCAGTATGTTTCAGAAGTGGTGATTGGGGCGCCGTACTCCGTCACAGCAGAGCTCCTGGGTCACTTCAAGGTGAGGCTGGCTGAGCAGAACATGGTGCAGGCTTCCCAGGGGCTCCTGCCTGGGTCTGCCAGGACCAGCTTCCCTCCGTCTGGGCTAGCCCTGCATGCTTGTCAGTGCTGCCACAGCTTCTTTGATGATGACTCCTGACCCTCCTCCCTCCCCAGGTAGACCTAGTGTGTCACGGGAAGACGGAAGTTGTGCCTGACAGGGATGGCTCTGACCCCTATCAGGTGGGCTGCCTCGGCCTGGGCCGGGAAGTAGGCACCCTATCCTTGCTAGTATTGGTCTTCCGTGGTGGACGGGCATCTGAGGGTGTCTTTGCAGTCAGGAGGGCTCTCACTTTCCTCTTCTCTTCTCTTTGAGGCCTCCAGGAGCCCAAGAGAAGAGGCATCTTCTGTCAGATTGACAGCGGCAGTGACCTCACTACAGACCTGATTGTGCAGAGGATCATCAAGAACAGGTGTGCTCCCTTCCCCCCTCTGGCTGGGTTGGCACTGGGTAACTCCTTGTATTGAAGACCCAGCTGATACCTGTTTGGCCCCAGGTTGGAATATGAAGCACGGAATCAGAAGAAAGAAGCCAAGGAATTAGCCTTTCTGGAGGCCAGGAGGCAGCAGGAGGCACAGCCTGTGGGCCACACTACCTAGCTTCTGGCCTGGAAGGTGCCCTTCTCGCCCTCGTCCTGGGCCCACCTCTTCTCTCCCCGCCCCGCTCTGCTTCTGTGTCTCGGCGCCAGCTCGCACACTTCGGAAGGAAGCCGGCCTTGCTGGAGGGTGCTGTTTCCGCCTGCCTGGGGGTGCCCATCCTGCCGCAGACCCCCAGCCCCTCCACTGAGCTGCTCAGAGCCAGTGGCAGCACAGGGAGGCAGCCCACGAACAGGACAGGCAGAAGGTGCCCATGACTGAAGGAGTGTTGCCACGTGTCCTTGGCATCACGGGTTCCAATCGCCACTGCCCCCGTCTTGGCCGGGGACACCCTCCTGCCTGAGTGGAAGCTGAGTATCTGCCCACCCAGCCTTGGTGAAACGAACACAGGGATAACTTTGGGGCCCTCTTGTCCTGGGTCACCCTGCAAGTGGGCACCCTCTACCTTGGGGCACGTTCTAGTCCCTGGTTCCTAAAAGATGGCCCCGACCGGCTGGGCCAGCATGGCTGTCCTCTGCACAGACTTCCTGGTTCATTTTGTGCCTCAGTGGCTGCTGTAAATCTCTGTGGCTCAAGTGAATAAAGCCTGTGCGCTCCTGGCCCTGGTAAGAGGCGGGAAACCCGTCCACCCCCTCCACAGCAAGAACTCTCAGAGAAGGGGAGGAGCCAGGCCAGGCAGCGTGCACGGGTGGCCTGGCTCTCCCACAGAGCACAGGCTCTAGGTCTTGGGACCCTGGCGGGTCTGCCTGGAGTCCAGCAGTCGCCGGGGCTCCTCTAGCTGCCTCTTGGTGGCTCCATGTAGGGAAGACTGGCTTCCCAGGGAAGCCACCAACAGAGTGGTGAGGCCCTGCCTCCTCTCAAACAAGGACTGTGGTGGTGTTCTCCTGCCCCATGTCTGGACAGCTGCTGAAGCAGGCAGGCCTGACTTCTGTCTCTCCTCCCTTTAAGGCAAGACACCTTTGTGAATGTTTCAGACCTAGAGTCGGGATCTGGAGCAGGGGTAGACCTCCAGCCTGGGCCAAGCTAAGCCTTCCTTCCTACAGCTGCCTCCCCAGAATGGGGCAGTGCCTACACCAGGGTCTCAGGGCTGTAAAATAGCCTGAGCAGTCACCTCAGTGTGCTGCTGCCTCGGCCGTGCCCATGTGCCACCTGTGGCCTCTGGGGGAGTCGTGGCTGATCAGAGCAGCATGCAGAGGAGGAAACCGTGAACAGCAGGCTCGGGGTCCCAGACCGGAGCTCAGGTGCCGAAGCACGTGCCTTCCGCCTGTGTCTCCTGTGGGCAGGACTCAACAGCTGCCCACATATTCTTTGCCCACCAGATTCCAGAATATGTGAGGGGTGGACCAGGCAGGACAGAGTCCTGTGGTCCCTCTGGACAAGGCCAGGCCAGCCTGGTACCCAGCCCTGTGGCTGGATCTCGGGGCATCCTTGCTCTGGATCTGCAGACCTCCCTGTCCTCTTTAATTTGTTGGACACAGTAGCCGTGAGCTTAGTCCTTCAGGGTCTTTACAGGGTGGAAACAAGGTGAGGGTGGGAGTAGCAGGGATCCCAGAAGCTGGGATGTGGCAGGACACAGAGCAGGGCTTCCCAGAAGCCCGGAGCCTGGGCTGCTTGGCTGGCTCTGAAGACTGGGGGACGGGAACGGTAGGGCCTGGGGATTCTCAGGGTTGGTTCAGATGGCCTGCTAGGAAATATCTGTGCCCAGCGCTTGTGCAGACCCCGTGAAAGCGGGTGGGGACACCGTCCCCTTCCTGGCTTTGTGGAAGAGTGGCTAGAGACTGAAACACATACACCCCACCCCCGCTCGGCCAGGGGCACCCATCACCGCAGCAGCAACCCTTACAGACAGTTTCTGCTTCTTTATTTTCAACCGTTTGCTATGGAGCGTGGAGGGGGAGTTGGGGGCCATGGGAGCCAGCCCCACACAGGGCCTTCACTGCTTCAGGCAGGAGGGGTGGGGAGTTTACCCACCACAGCGGCGAGGCAGCGAGGCGGGGGTTCGGGGCTCAGGAGCTTTGGCATTCAGCCGCGTGCAGCGACAAGAAGACATCCGCCTTACACTGGAAAGTCCCTTGGCTGTGGAGTTGCCGCTGGCAGCTCTGCAGGTTCGGAGTCACGTCTTTGACACACAGGGCCTGGGTGGGCGGTGGAGGCTGAGGGCCCGGCCCTGCCCCACCAGCTCCCGCCACCCACCGCCTGCTTGCACTCACAAGGCTCCGTAGGCTGGAGTGCATCTCCACGCCGCGCAGGGGTCCAGCTCCGACCGGGAGGGCTGGGGAGCTGGAGCGGCTGGTGGACGGGAGCCTGTAGAAACTCGACAGGAGCCCCGCGGCGCGGCCCACGGCGTAGTTGTGGGGTCCCGCCGCGGGCTTGTGCCACGCAAGGCCAGGCTGCAGGAGCGGCAGGAGCAGCGCCAGGGCGGCGGCCACCAGCGTCCTACAGCGGGCCATGGGGCTGAGAGGCAGGAGCAGAGGGATGGTCTGAAGTCTGCGACCAGGGCTGGCTTTTTATTTGCAGTGGGGGCAGGGGTGGAGACGGAGGGAGGGAGGGAGGGGGACCAGGGGAACGCGACCAGGAGGAGGGGCAAAGGAGGCCGCGCAAGGAAGATGAGTGGGAGTTCTTAGCTTTCCAGGTCTGAGGACCCTTGTCACAGGCAGGCAGAGGCCAGTTTCTCCCTTCCTGAAGAGACATACATAGCCTCTTACACGTCCAAGACTTACTGACCGGAGGTTTCAACGTGCAAGGGTGGGATGTGGAGCCATCTTAATCAGGGTTACTATTGCTGTGATGAAACACCATGATCAAAAACAACTTGGGGGACACAGCCAGGATACAAATTGAATAAATTGTAATAAATGATAATAATAATAATAAATGTTTAAAAAGTAGATAAATTAAAAAAAAAAAAACAACTTGGGGAGGGAAGAAGGTTTTTTGTTTGTTTTGTGGTTTAATTTAGATTGGTTTTTCAGGACACAGTTCTCTGTGTCGCCTTGGCTGACCTGTACAGCTTTTACGACCAGGCTGACTTTGGACACAAAATGATCCCCATGCCTCTGCCCCCCAGACTGCAGGGATTACAGGCGTGTGCCACCATGCCTGGCTGAGGAAAGGGTTTTGTTGTTTTGCTTTTTGTTTTTATTTTACTATCCTGAGTCATAGTCCACTGGAGAAAGTCAAGTCAGGAACTCAGACAGGGAACCTGGAGGCAGGAGCTGAGGCCGAGGCCATGGAAGAATGCCTGCTGCTTACTGGCGTTCTCCTCATGGCTTGCTCGGCCTGCTTTCTTGTAGACCCCAGCACCACCATCCCAGACGGCACCACCCACAGAGGACTGCGCCCTTTCTGATCAGTCACGAATTAATTGATTTTTTCGGGTTAGAGAGATGGCCCAGCAGGTAAGAACACTGGCTGCTCTTCCAGAGAACCCAGGTTGGATTTCCAGCACCCAATGGTTCCCTGTCTCTAACTATAAGGGGATCAGATGCCTGCTTCTGCCTCTGTTGGCGCTGAGGGAATGTGTGTGGTGCGTGCACAGACATGCCTGTGGGGAAACACACACACAAAATATAAATCTTTAAAAAGGGAAGATGAAAGAGAATGTCCGATAAGCCTGCCTGCAGCCTGGTCTCATGGAGACATTTTCTCAGTTGAGGCTCACCAGTAGGGCCTCGCTCTGTACCCAGATTGCCCTTGACTTGTAGGAAACACCTACCTCACCTTCCCAAGTACTAGGCAGGGTTTGTTTCAGTGGAAGGCTCTGCTACTGGATTTGTCCTTCAGAGGACTCAAACTCAGGCTCCAACCTTCAGGAAAACCTGAGCAAGCATGTCCACACCCCAGGACAAACTGCCCTGCCCACTCTACCCCAGGGATTGTGGCCTAGGAGCCTTCTTGGCTTGTACTTCCCAAACAGTAGTTCAAATAATGGACACAGAGTGGTAACATGTGACAGAGTATGTGCTGTGTGCAGGGGCCAGAGCATGAACAGTACATAGTCCCTGGCGGGCAGGGTGGGCACAGGTGCGCTAGAAAAGAGGGCACAGAGAAACCCTACTGAGGTTTACTGCTGAATATGCTCACCCTTTCTAACTCTTTATGAACTCTGGCTGGCTGGTTCAACTCAAACTCCTCTCAGATGACTGATTCCATCTGACTTCTCTCTCAGCCTCTGAATCCCACAAACTCAACTCCATTGCACTGCCTCCCCACTCGCTGACTCAACCCAACTCCCATCTGCCTGCTTCTTCTGCCCACTAACTTTACCTTGTTGTTGGGGATTAAGGGTGTGTGCTAAGGCGTGTCTGTACTGCAGCTAGAGTAGCCATGCTGCCAGATTAAAACCCTCTACAGAGCACCTCAAGGGAACCACAGAGTGGGCAGCAATCCTCGCAGGCAGCAAACATGGAGACGGCCCGGAGCCCTGACCCAGCTGGTGCGCTCCCCCGGCGGCAGAGCCACGTGCAGTGCCAGTGTTCACTGGGCAGAGTGTGAGGATAGGTGAGCAGCCTAAATTGGTTTCCACCCAGGAGAAGGACACCCTAGGGACGGGCTGTTGCTCCCCCAATGGCTGATAATCCCCAGCTGTAGGCTATAAAGGAGTTTCCAAAGGGCTGCCCTTCCTAAAACAGCAGAGAACCCACACCCTCCCACACTAGATCTGCCCTTCAGTCTGAGGAAGAGGCAAAGGACTGTGAACAGCTTGCTGCAGTAGTCTCCAAAGACCATCCGGGCACGACCAGTGCCTGAGGCAGGCAGCTTTCTCTTCCTTCAACCAGCACGGCTCCTGAAGAGCCAACTTCACTTAGCTAGGGCTGACATGGGAAAAGATCCTGGAACTTCCACCCGATTAGGGCAGCTGATGGCTGTGCCCCTGCCAGCCCCCTTGACACAATCTTTGCCCGGCTTGGCCCTGCCCCACACCCTTCTACTCCTCCTGTTTCTAAGTTGTGACTCAGGTTATGATGAAGGATTTGGCAGATATTTCATCAACATGTTTATTCATGAGAGTTTTCATAACAAAACATTGCTGCATCAATATGTCAAGAGAACAGACAACCAGAGGCCTCCAGCAAGGCTCACAACTTTAATGAGTTTTACTTATTGAATAAAAATGTCAATGATGTGATGGAAAAACAAAAGAACAAGTGAAGCTCCAGTCCTTGTTTCAACCTTGTCTCAGCCGAACAAAAAGCATCCTTGTCTGCAGTACAGAGACAGGTCGCTGGGTGCCACTGTGCGATGGGGACTCGGATGCCGTATGTGGTGATGGGCAGGGAAGGCGCTGGGCCTAGCACAGTGCTGGGAGAGGGGCGCGGCGCGGCGCGGCGCGGCGCGGGCGTCACTCCTTGAACTTCCACTCCTGGCGACACATGGGGCAGTGCTGCTGCGCCTGCTGCGCGTTCAGCCACTTGAGGATGCAGTGCATGTGGAAGCAGTGTGAGCACTGGCCCCACACCAGGGGGCAGTCGTCGCCGGGCACCTTACCTGCAGGGGGAGCCCGGGGGTGAGAGAGCACACACGGAGCACGCGCCAGGACAGCGGCGCCGGCCCACAGCCAGCGCTCCGCGGGCCAGAGCTCCGGCCTCCTATTCACAGCAGGCAGAAGCAGCAGGGCGACCCAAACCATTCCCAGGCACGGCCCACTGCACAAGGGACTTGCACTGACTTCCTCTACAGCACGGGAACTGTCCTCAGAGGGGAGGTGGCCTGGCCTGGCCCACTAGTCTCCAGAGCCCCTCTCTCAACCCTTCCTTGGAAAACTGTCCTGTAACACCCATCAGAGGTGACAGTAACAGGCAAGGCGCCAAGATCACAGCCTTAGCAGGGAACTCTCTGCTCTCATTAAGAAATCCTGGAACGGGGAAGCTCCGTCCAGAACACCGGAGATCTCCTGCACTACATGGGCCTGGGGACACAGGTGTGTGCAGCGCAGCTGCTGATGAGGCTTGTCATTAGCACGCGCTCCCTTCTCTTTTTCACCCAAATCTCAACTCCTATGAGGACACAGGCTGCAGGCCGCTGCAGGGCTGGAAACACTTTCTCTGTGGAGAAGGCCCAAGCACAATGGACAAAGTCCCTATCCCAATCAGCAGGTCTGAAGACAACAGTTAGAGCACTTGCTCATCTTGCCCAGGACCCAGGGTTCAGTTCCCAGCTACCACACAGCACTGACAGCCATCTGTAACTCCAGTTCCAGCACATCTGACACCCTCTTCTGGTTTCTCCAGACACTGCAAGCATGTGGTAAATACAGAAATACATTCAGGCAAAACACCCATACACAGAAAACAAAAACAGATAAATATTTTCTTTTATTTTGGAGACAGTTTTTAGAGACAGAGTTTGTGTGTGTGTGTGTGTGTGTGTGTGTGTGTGTGTGTGT
Organism: Psammomys obesus; assembly: GCF_907164565.1. NCBI lineage: Eukaryota > Metazoa > Chordata > Mammalia > Rodentia > Muridae > Psammomys > Psammomys obesus. The sequence goes on along the minus strand of NW_026596131.1, from coordinate 15,446,527 downwards.
GTGTGTGTGTGTGTATGTGTGTGTGTGTGTGTGTAGCCTTGGCTGTCCTGGACTGGATCTGTAGATCAGGCTGGCCTCAAACTCAGAGATCCACCTGCTTCTGCCTCCCTGAGTGCTGGGATTAAAGGCGTGCACCAACATGCCCAGCTAATTTTTTTTTTTTTTTTTTTTAGATAATTTAATTTTATGTGAGCTTGTGTGAGGGTGTCAGATCCCCTGGAACTAGGAGTTACACAGAGTTGTGAGCTGCCATGTGGGTGCCAGGAACTGAACTTGGGTCCTCAGGAAAAGCAGCCAGTGCTCTTAATCACTGAGCCATCTCTTCGGCCCCTATAATCTTCTTTTTAATAAAATTAAAAAGCAAACAAATGGGGAAGCAGGGAATGTACCTCAACTGATAGGATGGTTGCTTAGAACACACGAAGCCCTGCATTTGCCCCCTAGTCTTGCAAAACTGGATAATTTCAGCACTTGGAATGGGATCGGGAATTCAAGGCCATACTCAGATACATAAGGGTTTTAATGCCAACCCTGGATACAAGAGACATGAGACCCTGTTCAAAAACAGGTGTCTGTGACTTCCACTAGAAAACCCTCCTGAAGAAAGTGGAGCACAGGACACCTTCAGTCCTGTCCCACATCAGTATTGGCCCTGGATCAAAGAGCCACGCCTCCCCACACCCAGTGCATCCGAGGTACCAGCCCTATGTCTGTCATATTTGTGCTCAGCCCCACCGAGTCTTTCTTTCTTCCACCTCTTTGTTTGTTTGTTTTTTAAGACAGGATTTCTCTGTATTGTCCTAGAACTCACTCTGTAGACCTCAAACTCAGATACCCGCCTGCCTCTGCCCCCTGAGCACTGGGATCAAAGGTGTGCGAGACCACCAATGGCTCCTAACTTCAGAACTCTGCTTACATCATCCTCTCCTAATTAGACTTGACCCAGCCAGCATACAACTGCGCCAGCCCATTTGTGGGTAGTCATGCTGGGAAGGTGCTGTCTTGTTCTCACAGTGTCCCTCCAGGCAGCAAGCTGGGGGACTTGCGCATGCTGATGCACCGAGCATGAGTCACGCAAGGATTTGCTAGTGCCTTGATGAGATTATTTTTTAATCAAAACACCTCTTGACAAGACTGTTCTACCATAAAGGCCTCTGGGCCCTGGAACAGATTTGTTATGGCCTTAGTAACTTAACTTGCATAGGAGTTTACTCTGTGAGAAATCTGGTGCCATAGAACCCGTCCAGAAAACACAATGGACTGTCCAACACTCTCCCTCTCATTTAAATACACCCGTGAGTGGGATGGACTAAGTTTTCCACTCATTAGCGCTGGCTAGCAAGCACTGTGTTAAAAGCCTGAGCCATGCTGGGCACGGCAGTGGATGCCTTTATCCCAGCACTCAGGGAGGCAGAGGCAGATGGATCTACAAAGTAAGCCCAGGACAGCCAGGGCTACACAGAGAGAGCCTGTCTTCAAAAGCTTTAAAAAAAGAAAAAGACAGTCAGCCAGCCTGAGTGTACTCCCCACACGTAAGCACTAAGTTCCTGGCCACCTAGAATGCTCTCTGGACAGCCCTCGGTTCTGCAGCCCATGTGTGGGGTCACTTATGCTCAGGCAAGAACAGAGAGCTCAGTGGCCTGGGGCCAGAAGAGCCACCTTCAATCTACAGACTCAACATCCACCCTTTGCCTGAAGGTGGGAGTTGCTAGAAATCTTCCTAGAAAGTTTTACAAAGTTAACAGTCTAGTGTTATGGAAGCTAGAAGCATTTAAAACAAACAAACAAACAAACAAACAAAACTAGTTTTTCTTTTATTTTTATGTACATTTGGTGTTTGTGTGAGGAAGTCAGATCTACTAGAATTTGAGTTACAGATAAGACAGTTGTGAGTTGTCATATATGTCTAGGAATTGAATCAGGGTCTCTAAAAGCGCAGCCAGTGCTCGTAACCACTAGGCCATCTCTCCAGTCCCTAGAAACACTTTTTGTTTGTTTGAGACAGGGTTTCTCTGTGTAGCCTTGGCTGTCGTAGGCTCACTTTGTAGACCAGGCTGACCTTGAACACACAGCAATCCTCCTGACTCTGCCTCCCGGAGTGATATCTGTGGCACTTTTAAATAAAGATTCCTTCCAGGTTTGATAAGAGATTCGGGTCCTTTCTCCACTTACAGCATGGAAAGCTGGGACAAATGACCCAACAGCAGTCAGCAAAACAAATAAAACATTTTTCACATTTATAGACTCTAGAGGGGAGAAGTTTCTAAGCCCAGGTAGGGGAATCTCTGCATTCAGCACATCAGTGAAGGTTCTATGGAAGCAGCTTTCCACTGTGGGCGCAGCTTCAATGACATAATAGTAAGAATCTTAAGGATGATTTTTGTTAATGTGGTTGGGTTTTCTGTTTGTTTGTTTTTAAAAGGGGTATGCATCTCACTAAGTAGCCCTCGCTGGCACAGAGCTCACTACATACACCAGACCTAACAGGGATCCAGATCAGCTCTGCCCCTTCAGTGCTGAGGCTGAAGGCCTGTGCCTCACAGCCACTCTGAAGGTGATTTTAAAAAATGAGCAGCTGGACTAGCCAGCTGTTCTAGAGGCTCACACAGGAGAAACAAAGACTAGACAGTGAGTTCAAGACAATCCTGGTCAACTCAGTAAAACCTATCTCAAAACAAAAACAGAAAAAGAGCTGGGAATACAGCCCAGGGGCAGAGAGCTTGCATAGCTCTCTGCAGGAAAGGCCCATGTTCAATCCCAGTACCATTAAATAAGAAATTGACTTATAGAGTATTTTCCCCCTAACCCTTCACACTCATGGTAGTTTCTTCCCATTTTTTCTTAATAAAATCTATACCTGTGCTGGTCAATGGAGGCACACGCTTTTGATCCCAGCACTCAGGAGGTAGAGGCTTGTGGATCTCAGTGACTTCCAGGCCAACCAGATCTATAGAGCCAGTTCCAAAACTGCCAGGGATACACAGTGAAACTTTGTCTCAAGAAACTAAAACAAAACAACAAATCTACATTTGCTAGACCTGTTGCTTAGTTACTAATCAGGAAACAGATGAAACCTACAACTTCCTAAGACACTTACACCTCTTTAATTACATCAACATGATTGACTCAGCCAGCCCCAGCCGCACAAGCCTTTAATACCAGCACTACGGGAGGGGGGAGGGAGAAGGCGGAGGATCACTGGCAGAGGATCACTGCCACGGTTACATAAGGAGATCCTGTCTCAAAAAGAAAAATAAGATAAATCTTTCACCTCAGTGTAATCAAACATTTCTACCTCACATGACATACTGAGGACATAGGAACAACAAAAAAAAGTGTAAGGCTGTTTGCAGTCCACAGAACACATTTTAAGATCCTAATATTCAAGTATCTTGAAAACAAGAGGCCATCTGCATTCAAGAGGTGAAAGAGCAAGAATACTGAGGTGTTGAGTCTGGCTCAAACCCCAATAATAAGACATTAGGGGACAGATGTTGGAACAAAAAAAAATGCTACAAGTTTGTAAGACAAGGCTAGAGTGTGCTTATAGTTTATAAGCACCTATTTAAAGTTTACCCCAAAGCCCAGCAAACATGGTAACACGGTCATCATTGTGTGAACTTCAATGTGCTGGGCAGGGGTGTCCTACTTTGTTCTGCTTTATTTTGAGAAAATTCACACTGAAAGTACTATTTGGAGGGGCTAAGGGAATGTCAGATTATCACTCTGCAGCCTAGGCAGACTTCAGACTCAAGATCCTCTTGTCTCAGCCCCCCACGAGCTGCTCAGGGTCTGCGGTCTGAGCCGCCAAGCCCTGGCAAAGACCAGTCTCTGTGTACCCCCTGTTGCTACTACAGGTATCTGCCACCACGCTGGTTAGGGTCTTTATACTCAAGCGGGCTTGAATTATTCTGCTGCTTTCCTGTCAGCTTTCTTTCGTTAAATGGCTGGCGGGGCAGGCCGACGTTCTGAGAGCACAGAGGGAGGCACTTACAGTCCGGACAGCAGCCATTAAACGCCATCCTGCAGATGCCGCAGTTCTCATCGTTGGCTACCCAGAGCCAAGTAGCCACACCATTCCAGCACTTAATTTTCACCTTCATGGCAGCAGCTAGAGTGACCTGAGGGAAGAGGATCGCACGGCTAACGTTAGTATGTAGTACCACAGCACCTGACCACTAAAGTCGGGGGCTGCAGCAAGTGCGAAGCGCTTCAAGGAGCCGCGTGAGGGAGCGCGATAGACTCGCCAAGAACAGCATCAGCCAGCATTTCTTGCGCCCCGACAAAAGGACGCACATACTTTTCTTGGAAGAAGGAGAGCCCGTTGGAAGCGTTGCTTTGCCACGTTTAAGGATGGCTGTAGGGATCTGCACCCAAGTAGCCGGGCGCGGTGGCACTCGCCTCTCCCCCCACAGCGATCTCACTGGGTTCGAGGGCATCCAAACACAAAACAAAAACAGACAAACAAAAAGCCCTCTGCATCAGGGCCTTGCTTTTAAAGAGGTGAGGCGTCAGGAGCGACAGTCACTAACTTGCCTGCTGCGGCCTCCAGCTCGTTCGGAGGCGAAGCCCTCCAGCAAAGAGATCCGACCCAGCGACCCGCCCCGCCCGCCAGGACGCCGCCGACGCCGGGGATCTTCCGGCCTCCGCGGGTGTGGCGCGCAGGCCCCGCCCCCTCCTCGCCCTCGCCCCTCTCCACCTAATCACGAGGCGCCCCGCCCTTCCGTTGCCTCCGCGCGGGAAGGTATAAAAACGACCGCGGCGCGTCTGGCTGCACAGAAGGAGCGCGGAACGCCGCGGAGAGGGAGGGCAGTGCGCACGCGCCCGCCAGCTCCGCGCGCACCGGGACCAATCAGTGGCAGCTTCGGGGCCGGGGCGCCGGAACGCCGGGGGAGGCGCCGGAAGTGACGCCGCGGCGTGCTGACGCGCGGGCTCGAGCCGAGGCCCGATTCCGCGCCCGCCATGGCCGACAAAATGGACATGTCTTTGGACGACATCATTAAGCTGAACCGGAGCCAGCGAGGCGGTCGCGGCGGGGGCCGGGGCCGCGGCAGGGCCGGCTCCCAGGGCGGCCGCGGCGGCGCAGTGCAGGCCGCCGCGCGGGTGAGCCGAGGCGGCGGGCCTCTGAGGAACCGGCCCGCCATCGCTCGCGGCGCCGCAGGCGGCGGCGGCAGGAACCGGCCGGCACCCTACAGCAGAGTGAGTGCGGGAGCGTGCGGCGCTGGGGGTGCGGGGCTCCCGGCCGTACGGGAGCGGGCGAGCGGCCCGCGGGCCGAGCGGGACCCGCGGCGACGGGGTGGGCGGGGGCCAGGCCGCGCCGTGAGGCCGGCCCCAGGCCGGGATCTTCCGGGACGCTTTGTCCGGTCGCGGGCCAGCCTCATGGCGGCGGGGGCGGCGGGCCTGGGGTGCTCTCTGGGGTGCTCTTTCGCCCCGGCCACGGGCCGGCCTGAAAGCGTCGGTGTGGTGTCGGGGCCTCACGAGTGTCTGTCCTTACGGTTTTTCCTTCAGCCGAAACAACTCCCCGACAAGTGGCAGCACGACCTATTCGACAGCGGCTTCGGGGGTGGAGCCGGCGTGGAGACGGGTGGGAAGCTGCTGGTGTCCAACCTGGACTTTGGAGTGTCAGACGCTGATATTCAGGTAGGAGGCTGGAGCTGTCCGCCGCTCTCGTCCCTTGCAGTCGTACTGGCCACCATCCCTTCCTGATCGCCCGCCCCCAGGATGCCCAGGGGCCAGCCGCTGTCACTCACCCTGAGAGGCTTCACCTCAGAAAAAGGAGCATCTCCTGGGTTTGAAGGGGGCTGGTATGAGTTAGGCTGCAGGAAGGTAGTCCGGGTGCCCCCAAAATGATGCCTGTCTGCTGTCTCTACTGTGAGCACCTGCCCTCTGCCGAGACCAGTTTTTAACCGGCACGGGCCAGCCACAAGTATGACCGAGGCTGCTCACTTCTTAGATCTTGTGCCCCGTTGTATTGAGCTGACTGGAGAAGGAGAGTCTTCGCAGATCTCCACCCATACAGGGTCAGTGCTGGCTGAGGATCTTCCACCCTGAAGCCCTGTATGGAAGCCTTTCCTGGGTCTTGTCAGGGGCCACAGTCTTCTGTGACTTTGCCTGAAGTATTTTTCTTTCTTTTTTTTTTTTTTTTTGTTGTTGTTTTTTTGTTTTCTGACTGGACGCAAAGGCATTTTAGAGTTTTCTGGTTATGAAGCAACTTTGTGGGGAGATGGCTGGGTCGGGGGAGCTGGACCTTTCTGGGTGCCATTTCTCAGAGCCCAGCCGTCTGGCCATGGGAGAACAGAACGAGGCCAGTGAGCACTCACAGTGTCTCAACACTTTTTTTAAGGTGGTTTCTAGCATCCACTGGAAACCGCTTTTGGTGAACTCCACTTCCCACTGTGTGCCTGCAGCCGAAGTAGCCCCTCAGTCTGGTTCCCTCTCCAACTCCCAGCCTGCCTGAGGCCAGGGCAGCTTCCATGGCACGTTTGGCTTCAGACTTTGCAGCAGGCTTGAGTAGGAGGAGAGGGAAAGGTGAGCCAGTCTGTCTTTGGGGGAGGGGCTGGGTTCATAGCTCCCCAAATTAGTGGGCCCTTTGAGCTTTGTGCTCTGTGGACAGTTTTGCTCTTGGCCTCTGCTGTTTGGGAAAAGTTGTCAATACCCTTGCAGAGGGAGGTAGTTTGTTATTCTTTGCCCTGTGCCAGGGCTTTGTGGTTTCCTTCACCTGCATCGAGGTACAGTTATGCAGTCCCAACGTGGACAGAAGCCCTGGTGTTCATGAAAGCTACTGTCCCTCTTGGTCCAGCCTCCCTTTCTTAATTGCCACTGCCTTGCCCCCTCCTGGGTGGCTGTGAGCGAAGGGCCGCCAAAGCAAGGAAACTCAGCAGCTTTTGCTGAGCCACTAGAAGGAAGACGGCGTGAGTACTAATTTTTGCCCTTTCCTCTTCCCAGGAGCTCTTTGCTGAATTTGGAACATTGAAGAAAGCAGCTGTGCACTACGATCGCTCTGGCCGAAGTTTAGGGACAGCAGATGTGCACTTTGAACGGAAGGCAGATGCCCTGAAGGCTATGAAGCAGTACAACGGTGTCCCTTTGGATGGTGAGCCTGGGGCTGGGCCCAGGATGCCTGTGGGGCTTGTGGAGTTTGGGGCTGGCACCTCTCCCTGTAGGAATATGGGCTGCCCCTGTGGCTGAGGACACTTTGCATTTGCCCCTTTGTCTCTCTCTTCCATTCTGCCACCTCTCATGCTGCCCCACACATCTGGACCAACCTCTTGTGAACCCCCATCCAGCAAGCTACATCCCTCCCCTCCTTCAGCTCCTTCCGGAAGATTCACTTCTGTGAAGCCTTCTCAGAACCGCCATAGTACAACCTGAGTGCGGGGCTGTAGTCGTAAAGACAAAGGTACCTGTTCTTCTTCCGTCAGGTCACCCACACCTGTCCACCCATGAGCACCCTGAACACCTGACCAAACAGCCCTCCTAGCCTGAACTGAGAAGGAGTGAGGAGGTGTCGGTGGGGTTATTATTGTACTTTGTTTCCCCACCAGGCTCTCCAGGCCATTTACCTTGTTGGGGGCATTGGAGACACACAAAGGCCCTTTCCAGAGCTTGCATGGAGACCAGGGTGCGGTGTCCTCTGGGTCAGCTTCAGGGCCTCTGGAATGAGCTTTGTTTTGTTCTTTACCACAGGCCGTCCTATGAATATCCAGCTTGTCACATCACAGATTGATACACAGCGAAGACCTGCACAGAGGTAAGTGCTGAGGCCCCTGGGGCTGGGGCAAGGGCTGGGGAGGCCTGTGGTTTATGATAATGCCACCCACAAGGCCTTTCCAGATGGATCACAGAGTTCTCCTTTTCCTTGGTAGCATAAACAGAGGCGGCATGACAAGAAACCGTGGCTCTGGGGGTTTTGGCGGAGGCGGCACCCGGAGAGGGACCCGTGGGGGCAGCCGGGGAAGAGGCAGAGGCGCCGGCAGGAACTCAAAGCAGCAGCTCTCCGCGGAGGAGCTGGACGCACAGCTTGATGCTTACAACGCCAGGGTGAGTCCTCCCTCCAGGACGGGTGCTGACTTCTTGAAGCCAGCAGGGACAAGAGCCTCTTCAGTGAGCCTTCTCCTCTCTTTCAGATGGACACCAGCTAAACAGCCGAGCAAATCCACACAAGGAACAGGACCCAGAAGCCTCGTCCGAGATCCCAGAGGGAGGGTTGGGGACTGGACTGTGCACACAATGGTGGATTTGTTAAATTTTTTTTTTCTCCCTGTTTTAAAATAGGATCTAAAAACTCATGTAAAGGCTTTTTCTTTTTCTTTTTCTTTTTTTTTTTTTAATCTGAAACAGACCTGTTTTGTACTGAGTTATTTTTGGGATAAATTTTACTGGTTGCTGTTGTGGGGAAGGTGGCATTTTCACCTTTACCATAATAAAATAGAAATGTGTGTAGAACTGGAGCTGTCTGGTCCATCCTGCTGTTTAGAGTCTCTCTGTGCCACAGCTGGGTATTTGGCTGTAGGTAGCACCTGGTGTGAAATTAGAATTAGTGCCTGTGAATCCATGACAGAGACCTGTCTCCATCCTGCTGTTTGAAGAATTCTAGCTTGGTAAGCAGTGGCCTTGTGCCTGGAGCACCCTGTCTTTCTTGCCTGCACCATGAGGTGGCAAGGGCGTATGGGACAGTTTGCTATGTGCTGGCTAGAGATGACCCAGGAGGCTGCTCCCTTGCTTTATGCTCTGTCAGAAAACTGGTTTCCGTTTTGAACCTATGAAGTGTTTCCTTTGTGTCTTTGTCTCTTGTTATATTGTCAGGGAACAAAGACTAGGTAGGGTATCAGTCCTTGGTGATGAGGATCTCTGGGTTTTAAAGAAAGTGGCATCGTGTTTGCTTAGAACTTACATAGTGACATAGGCTTTTGCAAAGGATGCTGTATTGTTCTTCATTTGGGATATTTTTGTCCTTGCTTGGCTCTGGAGACAGAGTTAGCTGTAAAATAGCTAACAGAAGCTGAGGCAGAAGCCAGTTGTCAGGAGGGTTGTGATCACAGCTAGAGTATCTTGGGCTGCTGAGCTGGATTAGAGGTAGGGTTTTGAGGAGTGGGTCTGAGAAGTGGACGCTCGGAACTTGCCCTTGGCATCTGGGATACCTGGAGGACCAAAGGTGGGTGAGTACAGTGGGGTGGCAAGCACAGAAGCAGAACTCTCATGGGCTGGGCTGCTGGAGCCTGACTGAGTGTGTAGATGGGACTTCTGAGTCATGTGGCATGCACACGTTAAGACTTAGTGTGTTTTGGTTTTTGTCCAGATGCATGCACATACGTGTGAGCAGAGGACAACCTCCACTGTTGCTCAGGAGCTTTCCACCTTGTTATAGACAGGGTCTCTGGGACGTCGACTCCCCAGTTAGGTTAGTTTGGCCGGTATCCTGTTCACATATGAAGTGCTGGGCTTGCAAGTGTGTGCCAGCACATGGCTTTTCATTGTGGCTGCTGAGGACTCGGGGGCCTGAGCTTAACCCAGATCTTCGCATTGCCATCTCTCGTTGAATTGGAGGTGACTGGAGGTGCCTCCTAGGTGCCAAGTCAGGTACATGAGTCTTCTGTTTAGGCTTGTGTGACAAAAGGTCTTATAAACCACCTGAGCTAGAAAGGGATCTTCCCTTTAGGCCTCAAGCGCTCCCTCTTGCATGGCTGCAGTGGTCCATGTTACAGTCAGGTCTAATCTGTTAGGTTGCTCAATCTGGGTCTTGTAGCAGGGCCTCAAGTAAATATTGTTTTACTTTTCCCTTTAGCAAACTAATTTTAATAAGCAAACAAAAATGAGAAATTGGAGTATAGTGTAACAAATAAGGAAAGGTGGAGATTAGCCTTAGAGTATCTCTCTGTTCCGTGCTGTGTGCTCATAGTCTGAAGGACCTGGCCTGTTCTGTGATTGTTGGATACTCTACAAGAGTATCTTCCCTCCCCAGAATCCAGCTTAGAATCTTAGAGGCCAGAAGAGAATGTTGGCTCCCCAGGGACTGGAATTACAAATGGGCTGAGATTCAAACCAGGGTCCTCTAGAAGAGCAACTGTTGCTCTTAGCTGCTGAGCCTTCTCTGGTCCCTTGTGATGTTTTTTTTTTTTTTTTTTTTCATAAATGAGTTTCTGTACTTAGCAAACAAACGCAGTGTTGCAGTGTTCTTTGCTTTTGTTACATAGCCCAGGTTTGCCTTGATCTGCAGCACAGTCAGCTTGGGTCTCTCCCCCACCCTTGGTTAAGACAGGGTTTCACTACTGTCTCTAGGCAGCTCGGGGAGCTGGCAGTCTTCCACAGCCCAAATGCTGGGACACTGCCATGTGTCATAATCAACTTCGGAGAAACTAAACTCCAAAGTTGTAACATCCTAGTTTTGGGTTTCTTGATTCTGTAGCCCTGGCTGACCTAGTACTTGCTGTGTGGAGTCCAGGCTGGCCTTGGCCTCAGTGGCTTACAGTTCTTTACTTAAAAGCATCGACTTCGATGTTGAGTGGAGTTAGAAGAGGTTGGTTTTGTCGCTGGGCCTGTGGTGCATGCACACTTGCTGTGATCCCAGCCCCCCAGGATCCTGGTGTGGGAAGATCACTTGAACCCAGAAGTTTAGAATTAGTCTGGGCAGCACAACAAGACCTTGTTTTCTTAAAACATTGAATATGCTGAATGTTTGTGCTCAAGCTGTACAAAAACCGCAGTTCATTATTCCTCATCTCTTTTTATATTGTTTAATATTGTTGCTATAGTTTAGATGGGAGTGGCTGCCTAAGACCTGTATGTTGAAAGCTTGGCCTCTAGCCATGATGCTCCTAAGAGTGGGTAGAGCCAGGTGGTGGTGGTATGCGCCTTTCACCCCAGCACTCAGGAGGCAGGTGGATCTCTGTGAGTGAGTTCCAGGACAGTGAGGGCTACAACAACAGAAACCCTATCTCGAACTGGCCCCACAGCTGAAAAAAAGAAGAGGGGGCAGAACTTTTAGGAGATTAGAACTTGTGAAACCATACCCCTAAAGAAGATACTAGCACCTACCCCTTACTCTTTCTATCAACTTTCTTTGTTAGTTACGTTTTATGGCGCATGCATAGAGGTCAGTCTGGGTTTTAGCAATCGGACTTTACTCTTGTGGCAAGTTGTCTACGCAATGAGCCATCTTGCTAATCCCTCTTTGGTTCCTTACAACTGTGAAATGAACAACTACCTCTGCCATGGGCTTCCATTGTCCTGAAGCCTGCTGTTGACAGGACCAAAGAAACCTCCAGAACAGCTGAGATCATCTTTTTCTGTCTTAGAGGGGTGACTCTTTTTGTAAAGTAGTAATCCATGCTGTAGTTCAGTCTGGCCTTGAACTTGACACCAATCCCCCTGCCTCTAGGCTCTTGAGTGCTAGAACATTGGGCATGCGCTGCCATCTGATGCTCGTCCTGTGAAGCTGATTGTCTGAGATGTGTTTGTCATAGCAATGACAAGCTGGTTGGAACAGTTACACCATTAGCACGCAGTTGCGTGTGTGCTCATACAGGAGCGCGTGCATGTGTGCAAGCGAGTGCACACGCGCACCTGTGCGCACAGGGAGCCACGAAGAGTGGCAGCAGGTGGTTTCTCGAAAGGACTCCACCGCTTTGGTGTATGTCTGAGCGCAGTGAGTTTATGTATACCGTGTATGTGCTGGAGCTTTTGGGGGCCAGGAAAGGGCGTCAAGTCTTGGATTGGAGTTACAGGTGGTTGTGAGCAGATGTGTGGGGACCAAAGTCCAAATAGAGGGCCTTTTACTCATAGGACTCAACAGGTCTCTGGAGTCACAGGGAGGCGGAGCCAGCCTGGTCTACGTAAGGAGTTCCTGGCCAACTGAGCTACATAGAAAGACCCTCTGGAAAAAAAATAGAAGTGGCCATGCCCATTTTTGTTTGTTAATTATGTGTAGATGGGGGAGAGCTGTATGCGCACACATGCCAGGAACCCCGGGAGGCCAGAAATTAATTTCCCTGGCACTGGAATTAGATGGTTATGAGCTGCCATGTGGATGCTGGGAACTGAACGTGGATCTTTTTCAAGATAATCAGTGACTGTAATCAGGGAGCCATTTGGATGGCCCTATCTTTTTTATTTTGAAACAAATCTTAGTACATAGCCATGGCAGCCTGGAATTCAGAGATCCTCCTGCCTCTGTCTCTGGGATGCCTTACTAAACTGCCACCATGCGTGGCTTTCCCTAAAATCATACTTGTGTGAAGAGGTGCTGCTCGTGGGCCGCTGTGTGCACGTGGACCCACCCCGAGCTTCTCCCTCCGCTGTTTCTGGGTCCAGGTTTGGTGGCAAGGGCAGTGACCGACCGAGTGTCCAGGTTTGGTGGCAAGGGCAGTGACCGACCGTGCCATCTTCTCAGCCTGTTTTTACTGAAGAGCCTTGATCTGGCCCTTGACACTGGCGTGGCTGGCGCTTCACTGACTTAGTTATCTCATGTAACCCAGGCTGTCTTTGAATTCCATGTAGAGCTGAGGAATGCTGATTTTGGGTGCACTAATATACGGCTAAATCTTGGGCCTCATGCATACAAGGCAAGCTCTCTCCCAAAGAACTCTGTCCCCAACCTTTACTTGGAATTTCTGATCTTCCCACCTCCACTTCTTGGATGGGGGGATTGCAGGTGTTGTATCCACAATAAACATTTAAAACTGATTATTATTGTGTGTGCTACTGTATGTTTGTGGGTGTAGACACACGTGCCACTGTATGTATGTGGAGGTCAGAGGACAATTTTGTGCAGTCACTTCTCTTCCTACATTTATATCGGTCCCAGGTACCAAACTCAGGTCATCAGGCTTGATAGGTGCTTTGTTGTGTTGTTTTGTTTTGTTGAGTCAGGGTTTCTCTGTGTGTAATTTTCACTGTCCTGGAACTCACTCAGGACAGGCTGGCCTTGAACTCACAGACATCTACCAACCTCTGCCTTCCGAGTACTGGGATTAAAGAAAGGCATGCGCCACCACCACCTGGCAGTTGCTTTAACTGTGCATATCCTGAAGTGTTACTGTAAAATTCAGTGTTCATGCTTATGGAAAAGTAAGTAGTGCAGAGAGAGAGTTCCTATGCAACTCTGCTTGGATGCTCTGTTGCAGACTGTTTGCCATGTGCTGTTTCTTGTGTTTTCCAGGCAGCATCCTTTGTAGACATCCTTTGTACTCTGGCCTTGAACTCCAGATTGTCCTCCCAGTTGACGGTTTTAGGTTTTACAAGAATTCACTCAATTATCCTGCATGTTTTCTAGCCTGGATAAGTAGCTTAAATATATAACTTTACCCCTGAATCTGTCTGGAAATGGAGTCACAGCCCAGGCTATCTTTGAATGAATAATCTGCCTGTGCCACTCTGTGTGGGTTTCTTTTTCTTCTTGAAACATGGTCTTAGGAACTATAGCCCAGGCTGGCCCAGATAGGCTAGACCTGAACAAATGGCAAGCTTCTCCTTTAGCCTCTGGCTAGTACAGCTATAAAATTCCACCATTTATTCGCTTGCCCATTTATAGCAAAGTGGATTTTCTTGCTCAAATAGCTTTATCTCTGGTCTCTGGGTATCTTTGAGGTGGCCCTCTATGCCATTGTGCTCCAACAGCATCTTTAAGAATGTCCTTACTTCTGGACACTGTTAAGATGCTACAGGCCTACCTTTTATTTTTCCTGCCCAAACCAGGAGCCACCATTTCTTCAGGGAACCCTGGCTCCTTTAATGGAGACTAGCATTTTGCAGTCAGCATCTGAACATTGGGTGAACTTGTCATTTCTGTCCTTTTCCAACCAGAGCTAAAAACCTGGATACTAAAGCATGTGTACATTACTGTGCTTATTTCTGTGGTGTCTAGTCATGGATACATTTGAACAACTTTGAGTTCCAGCTACTACCTGACTCCCAATGGACACCACAGGGTCCATTCTTGCTCCTCTTACTTAGCGTGACAGGGAAATGTCTGTCTCAGGCTCACATTCACTTACCTGGTTCACTGTTTTAAAATGAACCTAGGCTTTCAGAACTGCTTTCCAGTCCCCGAGAGCAATGTCTGCTGACTAGACTACTACCGTGTGTCCTGAAGTCTTGAGTTTGGACTTTACTAGGGTCTAGTAAAAACCTTGATTATAAGAATTGGCAGGGGCTAAGTGAAGTGGCACATAGTTTAACTCCAGCCCTCTGAGGCAGGAGGATCTCTGTGAGTTTGATGCCAGCCTGGTAACACAGCAAGGACCAGAACTACATAGAGAGACCCTATCTCAAAAAACAAAAACAAAAAAAAGTTGTTGAGGAAATAAAATTCTGGCATTGTATAGGTAGAGCTAGCATGTTCAAAGTCCTGGGTTTCATCTCCACCACCTCATAAACTAGATCTTGTGGTATATGCCTGAACAGGCAGGAAAATCACAAGTTCAAGATGCTCTTTTACATAGGGAGTTTGAAGTAAGCCTGAGATACAAGACACCTGACAAGAGTCATTCAAGCTGGGCTTGGCAGCAAAAGGATCTCTCATGGAAGGCTAGCCTGTGGTGGTGCTCAAAACACCATCCTCTGAAAAACAAAACAAAGGGTCTTTCCGTCTGCCTTTTTGTTCTTCTGTACAATTGGGTTAACTTAGTAGTTGGTAGTCTTTCAGCCGTTACCTTATCTGGGCAATTTTGACATTACATACAGTGGCACAAGCACACACAGTTATTGAAAACACTTGAACAGATCTGAAGAATCTTTGAGAAGTCAAACTCAGGCCTTACAACTGACAGAGACCTCTGTTAAATGCTGTGCTTTTTGAAATATCAAATATAACTATTCAAGCACAAATGATTCAAACAAAACTGGCATAGTGGTCCAGGCCTTTAACCCCAGCACTCAGGAGGCAGAGGCAGATAGATCTCTGAGAGTTCAAGGCCAGCCACGGCTACATAGTAAAATCCTGTCTCCAGAAAAGCAAAGAAATGGCAGACCCATTGGTAATTCTATAGCTAGGGCTTGTCCTGTAGGATAACCAGTTATGGTTGACTAGCCACATGCTTGCTTTGCTTTGCACTCTGCCCTGTGATCTATGTCTGCTTTGGAAGTGCTCGATTCTTGAATCATTGGCAGTTTTTCTGTGCCATAGTTTAACAATGTTAGTTTAGGAATTATGTGGTTATATTTTTATAAATTTGTAATTTACATGATTATTTTGCATTTACTAACTGTTATGCATCTCTGGTGCCAACTAGACAGCCATTTGTTGGAAAATAGCAACTATATTAAAGATTTTTAAAAATGTCTTGTGTGTTTGCCCATATGCATGCATGCAGCAACCAGAGGACATCGGTTCTTACTGTATGTGCTCTACCTTATGCTCCTGTGAGACAGGAGCCTCACTGAGCCTAGCACTAGGCTGCCAGCCAGCAAACCCCAGTGAGCCTCCTGTTGCAGTCGCTGCTCCATCCCTATGCTTCTCCAGGGCAAGCTATGAGGTCACATGTACTTGTGTAACCATGCCTAGCTTTTTACAGGAGTACTAAGAATCTGAAATCAAGATTTGCTTGTTTTTATTTTCTGTATGGGGGCAGTGCCCACGGAGGCCAACAGAACACTGATCTCCCACAACAGGATTAAGAGATGGTTGTGAGCTCCCATATGGGTGCTGAGAACTGAACCTGTGTTCTCTGGAAGAGCGGCCAGTGCTCTTACCATGTGAGCCAGTTCCCAGACCCATCATTAAGTATTTTAATGTGCTAGAAGATAAACCTTACTTTTATCTATTTTTCTTGGCAGTTTCAGCCAAGTTCCTATGAGTGACTGTAAGATTTTTTTTTTTTTAACTTGTTAACAGGGACACAGATTACCAAAGTATAGAGCTTGTATAGTGATTCCTCCTTTTTAGTTTTCTGGACAAATGTACTGATAACACCATGAGACAGTCCTTATTTCTTTGGCCCTTACATCTTTTTTGATTTTGGTATCCACACACACATCTCAGTTCCTATTTCCTTCATTCAGATTTCCAGATTTCTTTGCACACTGAAGGACATGTTAAAGTTATTTTTATAAAGTTGAATTTGTTTCTTAGTTTATCTCTTAACTCAACTAGCATTAGAATAATTGAGACTATAATATTTGTTTAATAAGCTTCACAACACAACTGAGCAGTTGTTACTCTATTCTTAACCCTCTAAACTAACTTAGCTTCCTCTTTGCCAAAATCCCTGAGATATTTGCACTTGTGGCTTTGCTTGTTCCAGCTCCTCTCATGATGTATCCTGGACCTCTGCCCCTGGCTGAATCCCACATTTCCTCCTCTAATTCTCCTCCCCTGTACGGCAGGAAGTCCAGCCCTATTCTCTTCCCTGCTCAGGGATTGGCTGTAAATGTTTTATTGACATATCAAGGGACAATTGGGAAGCAGTGTTAACACAACATTGAGACAGGAGTCTCAAAAGAAGGGTTACATCCAGAGATAGGGGTACAGAAATCAGCATTTGAATTCCACAATAACCTTATGCCTACAGGGACATGTTTCTTGAAGCCCACTTCATGGATGTACTTGTGAAATGTGGATAGCATATTCTCAGGTCATCATCACCTTGTTGATGGCAGAAAGGCCCTTCTCACCCTTCATCTTTGAGGGAGACATTCTGCTAGCCCTGAGTTGGAAACAACTATTTTTTACATCCAGGATAAACTTTATTTTGATGAATGTTTTTGAGAGAAGGTCTCATTGTATCCCAGGGTGGCCTCAGATTCTGTGTAGCGAAGATGCCCTTCAACTGGGTTCCTCTAGATTTGCAGTTAGAATAATTTCGAGTGAGCACGTGGGTAATCAACCCTGAGACCTCTCTGAAAGAGGAGCCAGTGCTTTAAACTGCAGAGCCATCTCTCCGGCCTACCCCATACCCAAAGCTTTTCCATGGAGTCTAGCAACACTGACTGACATCTGAGGGGGAAAATTAACAAAAATCTTTAGAAGTCCACTCAGTATTTTCCCTGATTGTATTGTGAATTCTTTTAGTTTGCATCAGAATTTGTAAAATTAAGCCTGTGGTGGCGCACACCTTTGCTCCCGGCACTCCAGAGGCAGAGGCAGGCCTCTCTATAGAAGTTTGAGGCCAGCCTGGTCTACAGAGCAAGTTCCAGGGCAGCCAGGGCTACACAGATAGACTCTGTCTTTAGAAACCAGTAAAAATACATGAAGGCTGGGTTGATGACTCAGCAGTCAAAATCATTTGCTGCGCTTGCAGGGAACCCGGGTCCAGTTCTCAGTACCCACGTGACTGTTCATAACCAACCATCTGTAACCTGTTTTCAAGCCTAATGCCCTCTTCCAGCCCTGGAGGGCACTGTACTCGCATGGTACACTCACACAGGTGCAGAACACACACACACACACACACACACGCACGCGCGCACGCACATACATGCAATGTTTAGCCAGGCTGGGTGGCCCATGCCTTCAATCCCTGGTCTACAAAACAAGTTCCAGGACAGCCAAGAGTGCACACAGAGAAAAACCTGTGTCAAAAAACGGAGAAAAACAAAACAAAACAACACAAAAAACAAAAAAAAACAAACAAGAAAACCCAGGCCCATTCAGAGGCAGTCCTCCTGAAAAGCGCGACACACTTCTTGGGCACACTGTGTGGAGGTGGAGGTCTGCAAAGCGAGTTCCAGGGCAGCCAGGACTGTCACACAGAGAAACTGTCTCAACAAACAAACAAAGGGTGGGAACAGGCAAGCCATGATGAGGTTTTGAAATAGTTTGTCACAGGCGTAGCGACCAGGAGGTGGACAACGGTATTGCGGATCCATCTTCCCTAGAGATGACAGACAATACTACACGAACTCACTAGGCTTGAAAGGACATTTGGTTTGCTTCAAGGTTGCTAACACGCGGCAACCTTGGTTGGATAGGAGTGCTTTAGGAAAGAACTGGGCCAGACCGCTGAAGGTAACAGACGCTGCAGCCACTGGAGTCCTACTGTCATCTTTTAAGCTTGAGGACTGAGTCAGTGGTGGCTTCCCAGGAGCACAGGGCAGTTGCGGCCAGCGGAGCAGGGCCGCAGCCGATCTTGCGGGGCTATAAAAATTCCTGTAGCTTCCTTTAAACCCCTGCCTCCTCTGTCTGAGCTGTTCTCTGATCTGAGGCTGTGTTTGGGAGTGCCCTCAAGGAGCAGCAGGAACTCAATCCTCGGGGGAACTGGAGCTGCTGGCTCCACAGCACCAGAGGAAGTCCTCCAGCCAGGCCCTCCACAAAACTGCAAAGTATGCTGGGCGGTGGTGCACGCTCTGATCCCAGCGCTCGGGAGGCAGAGGCAGGCGGGTCACTGTGAGGTCGAGGCCAGCCTGGTCTACACAGCTCGCGTTCCAGGACAGCCAGGGTTACACAGAGGAACCCCGTCTCGAAACGCAAAAGCTTGAAATATACGGGGATTCCGGAGGGCACACAGACGCCAAAGCCATTCGCCGGGCAGCACGGCTACAACGTGCTGAGGACCGAGGTCCTGCTGATTCCAGGGACAATGGGACAAGAGCCAGGCCGAGCAGTCAGGGAAGCCGCGGAGCCACAGAGCGGCGCGCGACGCTGTTCCCAAGCAGAAGGCCCGCGCCTCACCAACACAGGCACCACGACCTGGAGGAGAGACCTGCCGCCGCCAGCCCACGCGGGACGCGCCCACGAGGCCTGCAGCAAAATGGCGACCGCGCCGCCCGCGCCCTCCCGCCGGCGCATGCGCGAGGGGCCCCGCCCGCGAGAGCGGAAGTCTTGTGACCCCGGAAGTGACCGTCCGAGCGGCGGGCGGCGGACGACGTTCGTCACTTGGTGCGGGAGGGAGCGCGAGAGCAGCGGTCGAGCCTCCGGTGAGTGGGCGCGCGGCGCGGCGCGCTGCGGCGCCGCGCGTGAGGGGAGTGGGCTGGCTTTGTGCGGCGGCCCGGGCGGCCGCGGCGAC